>NC_041049.1:6982363-7217123 GCF_900634775.1 Gouania willdenowi
TAATTGTTCTATGCAAATAAGAACCATACCTATCAAATAATACAGCGTTACCTATTCAGTCTACTGAAAGCCTATTCCTATATTTGCAGATCATTTATGACACGAATAAGGTGGATAGTTACATTTGGACTCTTTTGGTTGCATGTAACAATTTAGTAACTGATTAACAAAATCTACTAACTGTAACCTTTCATTTAGGAAGTTAGATAATTATTGATGAGGGTTGTTATACGTCTAGGGCTCATGTAAAGGTGTCTGAATTTTGGATAAAATGATGGAATATTGCATGGAAAAGAAAGCAGGACATCTCCTAATCTTAGTTTAGTTTAAGTTTAAAAAAAAAAGTGAAACACATATTTATTTTAGTGTCTGGAATCTGGAGTTTTATTCCGTCTGGCCAGACGAAGATTTGGCCGATTAGGTTTTGCAAATATCACTTATCCGAGCTAATCCCTTGCATGGATTTTGCCTTTCACTGTCTGTGGTGGATCAGCCTGTGCTGTCCATCTAATCCTGTTTGATTTTGTCTGCCTGGTACACTGACATTAAAATGTGCTCAGAGCAGAGCCATTGTCTGTGCAAACGTGTCTTCCCCAACTTTTTAAGCCCCTTATTGTTTAATTGTACCTGCAGCTCATATTGAAACGCACAGCAATCGCATTGTAACGATTGTTAATAACAAAGGTGTCACTTTCTGATTCCCACAGTTTGATTTTTTTTAATGCAACAAGACATTTTTGTCAATGGATAAAACCAAGTGGACAGAAAATATTTGTTTTTACAAATCCTTCACTTTTATCCTCCCCACGGACACGATTAGACGATTTAGCTGGACATTCTGTCATTTGGAGGGATATCCTGTTAGTGTTAGGATGTGATTTTTGATAACAGCACTTTGATATTAAATTTCAATTTGTATGGCTTTTGTGGAGTTAAAGGAGTTTCGCTGTTTATAAAACTAGTGGCAACAAAAAAAAGGCAAGAATTCTGTGTTTTATATTACAAAGTCCCTAAAGTGACATCAATAATTATTTCTTATTCATTGGCCACGTTTACATGTGAGCTTTAATTCCTCTTTAAAGGGGAATAAAAGTTAATTCCTCTTTAACCTGACCTTGTAAACACTTAATTCCTAATGCTAATTTAATTCTGAATTAAACTTTCTGAATTGAGTGGCTGATTTTTAATTCTGAATTAGATAATTCCTCTTTCTTGTAAACACTTAACTTGGGTAATTCCGCTTTAAGGAAATTCGGATTGTTTTGCGCTTGCGCGACTTGCGGCAATGATGCGCGGGTGACGACATAATCCAAGATGGCGACGGCCCGGACTACAGGCTAGACTATTTAATAAGAGCCTTAAAAGACATGGATATAATGAAAAGAGTGGATGGACGGAGGTATTAACATGCAGACTTTCACACAGACTTATTGAACACACGCAGACCTCAGTAAACGGAACAGGCTTCAGTGGACGGCTGGCACTAGGACCCGGAGGCGGAGTAAATGCATCTCCATACTGCATGCACAGGTTGTAATATCACCAAGTTTATCATTTTACCAGTTGTTAGAGCTGCTGTCGTTACCAGGAAGCAACTATTTATTCCTGGTGATTGTTTTCCAGAGTTTTACTGGGCTTTTTACCAGTGATTAGCTGATAAGTAACGTTCTCCCCCAGTTCAATCAGAACCTTCCCTACCCTCAGACCTAAAGCGGAATTATCTAAAGCCAAATAAACCGGTTTTCCATGTAAACCTCTTTCGGGAATTACTATTTCCATGTAAACACGAAGCAGAACACTTTCATTCCGAATGATTTAATTCGGAATAAATAATTCCGAATTAAAAAACATCATGTAACCGTGGCCAAATGAACTGCAAATATAGAAACAAGCTTTCAACAGAGAGTGGAAATCACAAACAATAGATTTAGAATAACAACAATTATTTGATAGGTATGTTTCTTATTTGCATTATAAGAAATGCATTGTGAAGTTAAAATAATTTCAAAACCTCACAAACACATGAAATATGTTTAACTGACGACGCCCAATGATTCACAAACAAACTGAGCTTGGTTTGAAGAAAACAAAACCTCATTCACAAACTAATGCATTTCTTTTAATGCAAATAAGAAACATACCTATCAAATAATCGTTGTTATTCTAAGTCTATTATTTGTGATTTCCACTCTCTGTTTAAAGCTTATTTCTATATTTGCAGTTCATTTGGATGAATTTCATGTTAATATTGGTCACAAAAAAACAGAATGGTATTATTGGTGATGTCGCTTTGATTAGAAATTTGAATTTGTTCGACTGGGACGATGTGCTTTTGTTCAGATTCAATTTCATCACGATAATTGGGTAAAGATTCCAAATATTTACGATTCTACAAGTATCATGATTATTGTAATTGCAATATTTTTTATATATATATATATATATATATATGTTATATTTAATTTTTCATCAATTCTGGGGAGAAATATCCATTTTAAATTACGTCACCAACCAAATCGCGATATGTCGTGTCTATTTTTTTTTTCCCCGCTTATCAATTTCCAATATCAAAGTTAGAGTCCTTGAGTTTTCATTTGTTTTTATTCATTTTCAAGTGTTTATTTTGATCAAAGACTTTTACTTTGAAGCAATTGTGACAAGTGTGAGCTTTCATCTTAATATTGCAACCTCACCTCTTCATTCACTCGATTTCTTTGTCACATCTGGCTACACCAAAATAATAAGAAAAGGCCATGATTTATTGATTCCTGACATGAATTATTCAATATTTGTTGACTGAAAGGTTGCGTTTGTTGCTTTCAGCTGGTGACATCATGGGGATCAAAGGACGTGTGAGGCTGTGCTGTAACACTTCGGAGTAGAATCCTAATGCACGTTTCTCACTGTTATCCAATCAAGAACAATCCTAAAATAAAAAGTAAACGAGTCTCTGTCATTCAACAATTTCAAGCTTTAACCCACGTTTTAGCAAAAGAACAACAGCAACTTCACAGTAGCTTCAATTTTCTGATGAAGAAATCAGATAACTACATATTCTATAACACATAACATTACAATTAAAAAATAATAAACTCTTCTCTTTGCATCTCAGCATAGTGTGAATAAAACATTTAAACAAAGAGGGCTGGATCACATCGTGCTACGGTAACCCACAAGGACGGAATGCGAAAAAGTCCAAAAAAACTGTGGTGGTGAAAAAAAAGAAAAAAAAACTCAAATTTGCAAAATAAAAATAGTTTTTATTTACAAATTCGAGAAATCAATTAAATCGATTTTTTTTTTTTTTTTTTGCCCAGCCCTAGTTTGTTTTAATATCCACCATTTTCATCTCCACCATAAACACTCTCTTGATGACATTGTAAAGTTCTGTAAACAGATGAATGGAAGTGTTTCTGGTGTTTTCACTGAAAGCTGCTGCAGAACAATGAATGTGAGGTGATATAACGTCATAACGGGGAATATTGGGAACAAACTAAAACAGAAATGCTGTCAAGCGAATCACCGTCCTCCTTGTCTGGAAGAAGAAACTCAAAAAATATAATATTATAAATGAATAAAGGAAAAAAAAAAACTGCTAAGTATCCATCTACAGGATTCCACATCCCACAATGCAATTTACAAATCTTCTAAAGCACCTTTCAGAGTTGTTTTTAGTCATGCTGGTGATTTTGAAAATTAAATAGTAAAAATAATAATATAAATGTAAATTTAAAGAATTTTTCTTTTCACAATTTTTTTGTCAAACTTAATCAGAATTTGCACTTTCCTAAAATATGGAATAACTTATTAAACTTCTTTGCAAAGTGAACCTGTGCCAAATAAAGCACAAAGAGCTGCGAGTGAATGAGGTGATACAAGCCAAAAAAAGGAGGCAAAATGACTTGGCTCCATCCTGATGATCACCTAACTACACGTGTGTGTGTGTGTGTGTGTGTGTGTGTGTGTGTGTGTGTGCGTCACAGCCGGCCGTGCCTCTGTGTTAATTATGTAAATTGGTCATTAGGAGCCTGTACGGGGGCCAAGATAAAACTATACACCTTGTCAAGTATCAGGAGTTAAAATGGTGGCATTGAGAAAAAGGAAAAAAACCTTCTATGTCAACAGAAAATGTGTTGCAAGTGAAAATTTTCCTCAAATCTGCCAACGAAACCCTAAAAAAACCCAACTTTTCCATATGCCGCCTGATAACTTCGATCAATATGAGCTAAAAAAAAATCATCTTGGCTACCAATAACATCACCAGTCAATCTCTCTAAATCATTTCTGCTTCCTTTGATGAAACATGGAGCTCATTCCTGGCACTTTTCTCCAAGAATAAATTGCTTTTCTCCTTATTTGGGTAAAACAAATTGGGCTCTACAAGGCGTAAAGGCGGCAACACAGTGTTTCATACAGCTGGAAAAATACAACAACTTTTGTCTTTTTTTTTCTGCTGAAAAGTCTCCGAATGAGAGCCGTGTTCCCTAAAATATGAGCGTATCATCCAGGATTGATTTCTCTTCTCGCTCAATGATAAATGTCAATATTTACACAGAAATTGGAAGTGTATGTAATGTATCACTATTCAGGAAGAAAATATCAACTGAAGTGTTTGAATACACTCTAACTACAATGTAAAACAAATAATTTTATGATTAGCAGACATTATTACAATAAAAAGATGCAATTATTATAAATTACTCATGGCTTAAAAACCCATAATCTCTTTGCTTCATTGTATGCGTTACATAGCAATGACCTTAAAATGAAAGTATAAAAAAATGAAGGAAAACTAAAATAAAACTGCTTTAAAATAATCAAAAACACCAAACTTGCTCAACACAGTTTATTAAGGCAATTTTTATTAATAATTTTGTGTTTCTATAAGTGCATCGAAAGTAAGATTTTATAACTCAAAACTTGACATGTCCCTAATTCCAGCAGTTCTTTTTGTCTTGTTTTTTAATAATTTATAATATAATAAAGAAATTTACTTTGATCTTCTGACATGTTTCGACTGTCAACTGCCAGTTTTCTTCAGGGGCATCTGCTGATTGCTTCGATGTTTCATTGACTTTTGTGTAGAAATTCCAGCAAGTTATTTTTGTCTTGTTTTTGAATAATATGTTAAGCTTTCATTTGTTAAGAATGGAATTATTAGGCAGAAGTCAAGGAAACATCAAAGCGATCAGCAGATGCCTCTGAAGACTGCCAGTTGATAGTCAAAACTTGCCAGAAGATCAAAGTAGATTTTCTGAAAAACACAATGTCTGAATAAATGGAACCTAAATGGAACCTTAACATATTGACATGTCCTGTTTGCTAAACTCTATTTAATGGCAAAAAGTATCATGGAAAAACACGATATCGTCCCAAAACCTGTAAGCTAGTCTGTGTCATATAGTTATTTTATTTCAGGAGAAATCTGTCAAGATTTTGTAGCAAATATTTGAGGGAGATTTCACTTGTCTGACCCTTTTCCCAGCCGTGTACATGGGAAAAGTGGTTGTAAATGTGATATATTCAGTTTTTACTTCTGCTTTCCACTATCGCGGGAATATTGCAGGTCAGCATATTGATGGGAAAGCTCTAAAACATGAAAAAGGAAGTGCAAATGATGTAAATGGACCACAAAAACATACAGATTAAAACAGTTTTGAGCGTCATAGTGCTCAGAATTTCCTCGGTTGTTCCTATTAAACTTTCATTTGTTCCACCTCCTTCTTATTCCTGGATGAACGGATTCTTCGGTTCAGAAACGCTGTGAACATCCCTGAGCCTGTCTGAGCTGCACAGAGACCAGCTTGTGTAAGGCATAAACCTACCTACCACTGTGTGAGGTCCACCTGTTGAACCATGCATCACATGCAGATGCTCAACACTCTAGAAATAGGTGTGCGTGCGTGTGTGTGTGTGTGTGTGTGTAAACCTTTCATTGATAAATAGAATGTTTTGGTGATGGACAGTTCCCTTTGAGCTGTGTTTGCAGGGATAACTTCCAGTGCCTGAGACCTCGGTTAGGATTAGCCGATATGATGGACGGCTGGTTTTTTTAAGCTTCTCTTTCCTTTTTTGAGTTTGTTGGTGATGGACGGATGGAGGTTATTTTTTTGTGAGCTTTGGCTCAAGAGAAATAAGTAAAAGGCTCAGTTAGATGCTTGCTTTCAATCTTCTCAGTGTGCACTGATCATCTGAAACATTGCTACTGCTCACACCCACACTGTGGAAAAGATATTGTTGGACTCTTGTGAACATAAACAGTCATATGAATTGTTCAGATTAATCTGGCAACATCTCGTTTCCTCTTAAACTCTCACTTTCCACAGTAGCTAGATGTTTGACGACTGTAAGTCAGTGTTTGAGGCAGTAATGGGTTTTACTTCTCTCTGATTGGCCTGCTGTTTATTGTTTTACACATGCATCGTGGTCGACAGTACGTAAGGTTACATCACTTCCTGCTTCAACAGATGCACACCACATATACTACACATACTCGGATGCTAACCATTTTAGCGGCTTTACTGATTGATCACCTGTTGCTGAAGCATCTTGATCACCAGCTAGCGTTGGTCACCACCTCAGATAGCACGCACTCATGTTGTGCGTCGGCATTCTACTCCTAATGCGTAATTTTGTGTGTTTTTTCCCCCAAATGTGATAAAGATTAATATAAGCTGTAGAGAGGCCGCGCTGAGCATCTTTAATCCATCGGCCAAACGCCGATGTCGCCGCGACGTCCGTCCAATGAGCAAACGCTTTCCATAATACGTCTCGCCGATGCAACTTCATTCATTGTGCCGACGTCGGCGAGATGTATGTGTGCTATCAGGAACCTAAACTAGAACACTGGAGCAGTGTGCAACTATGCGGTCACAGGAAGAGGAAATTGAGCTAAAACACAAACAGCTCTGAAGCAGCTAACGCTAAAGCTAGCAGGTTCCTTTTCACGTCCCAAACAATACCTTAGTGGTCAAAGATTTAAGATAGCGACATTTTACAATTGTAAAATACATTATTCTAATATAGACAGTAAATAATAATGCATTTCAAATAATTTACAAATTGATCTTTTGTTTTACCAAAATGTGTAATCTAAATCGTGCAGTCCTAATATATACAGTATATATAAATATGTGTAGCAACACTGCCTGTCCAAGTAAGAAGGGTTCATTAAACAGACGCAGGTTTTATTATCCAGTCGGTTCACAGTCATTCAGTTCAGTGAGGTTAGCTTAGCTCTGTTTAGCTTCACTGCTGCTCTTCAGGAGTGTAGCCTGAAGTGTGATTAATCACATGCACTACACCTGTGATTAATCACACACAGAGTCCCTCCCTGAATCACCTGCATTCCGGAATGCTTTAGCATTTTTTACTCTCACTTTTGTTTTCCTTGTGAGATTTGTCTTGTTTTATTCTTGTGAATTTTTTTTGCACCACATACCCCCCCCCCCCCCCCCCACCACCATAGCCACAACAGCTCACATGTACTGTATATGCTGAATTTTGAGGTTTTTTCCCCAGTGTTTTTTTTTTCTGCATTTCTGGTATTAAACCATCAACTCTGCAGTTATTGGATGACTCTTCTCTCCAAGATTCTTTAACCACATAATAAAATGCATCAGATCATTTATTTTTCCCCAAACTGTCAAAGAGGATAAAGAAAACTTTATCGTCACTTTGATTTGGAAGTCACGGCGGCTTTTCTCCGATTTGTTCATCTGTCAGTCCGTCTTTTTGCTTCAATCACTGCTTCTGCTGATGTCAGTCAGGCTCTAATGTTCTCAGTTCTCCGTCTGATCTGACTGACGGTGGGAGAATATTCAGCGATAAGAGATGGCAGCCGTTTCTGCTGAGCAGACGGTTTGTGTGGCTCGGTCGCACATCAGTTTGCTGATCTTCTGAGTGAAGCTCAGTGATGGACAGGCAGGGGGAAATGACGTTCGAGCCACAAAATGGGACAGTCTTGTTGTTGTGGTTTAAGCAACCTAAAAATACCTCCATGTGTCCCAGAAAGACTCTGGAAAACATGCTGTGCTGTTTGACCTCCAAGACAGGATTACTACTCAACAGAGGCAGAAAGCAAAATGTTTCTCACTCATCGCTCCATGTGTGTTAGAAAATTATCAGCTGTAATGTAAACAGCTTGAACCATCTGACTGAGGTTCTTTCCTTTCATGGACACCACACATCTAGTCCACACTACTCCATCTGTCTCTACTTCATTGAAGAGACCTAACAAACATTTATGGAAAGATGCCCGATTGTCGTTGTGTCTGCGTGTCAGGCTGTTGTCTTTGTGCCATCTGTCTTAGTCTGATATCACACATCGCCTTATTGTGTTGGTGCTTCTTCTCGACCCTTGAATCATCACTGAATACAACAACACTGGCTACACTGGTTCAGTGAGTGCCGTATGAGAAGATATGAAGTACAGTCGGGTACACACACAGGGATTTTCCAAATATGAAGAAACCTGTTCAGACTTTTCCTCGTATTGTCTGTGTGAGCTCTGATGATTTCAACACACACATACAGAACCATTCTGTCCCGCACCAATCTATCTCCAAGCCAGAAATCTTGCGTGATCAAAGGAGATCTAACAACGTGATCTAATGCTGCGTTCAAACTAGAAACTCTTACTTGAAAAAGCCACTTGGAACGCCATCAGAAGTCGGAGCCCCAACCCGTTTCAGAGCCGATTATCAGGACAAATTTAGTCCTAACACCTCAGACCACAGAATAATCTGATAGGATGATCTTATAAACATAAAACAATCTAGCATTTGACGTCCTTATTTGAGAAGCGGGAAATCAGGACAGAAGCTCCTCGATTATCTCCACATGTACCCCGCTAAACCTTTGCTTTCTTTTTTTTGACCAACAAGATCCCAATAGGTGAGTTCTCAACAATAAGGCAGGTGTTTCTGTCACAGCTTGGTGTGGAGGTGTAGGCAGAACGTAGGTGACGGAGATACTTGACATTTTCTGTTCCCGTCTGTAGTTCTTATTGTTTTCCATGTAGCATTCACATTCTCCTATTAAGACCGCCTCCTATTATGTGCTTCTCCTGTCATTATTCACATTTGTTTGCTGTAATGCAAGAATATGTTTACTTGCCACGTCCACTAACACCTCCAAAGTTTCATTTTGTGCTCGTGGCCCTCAGTAATTTAATCGTGTCCACACTGAAGTTAGCGGTCTATATTTGGGACTTGAGTAAACCAGGCAAAGAGGGATTGAAAGAATGCTTTCTAAAACTGTGTATTGTGTTTGAGATTCAGAAGTGTCTGAATTACAGTATATTAATTTTCGAACACCAAAATAGCAGCTCTAGATGTAGCTAGTTTTATTATATATATGTATAAATTTAAATCTAAGTGAAGACTTCAGAGTGTTTTCCAGTAACAGACAAAGAGTATAACAGCCTGTCATATTCTCCAGTTTGCTACTTTCTCATTAACACCTAAGGTCATACAAGAGTGTGTGTGTAGACCTTTGTCACCTTCACCGTATGATTATAGCAGTTTCTCTAAGGTATATTTAAACAGATTTCCTCTCTTTAGGTGGTTTAATTTGTTCTTATTACCATTTTTTTTCTTGCACTATTTCAATTAAGGCTGAGAGATCGACAGTTGTGTCTTTGAGGGGCTTTTGGGTTGGAGCTGGTCAGTGCAGACAGAACCCAATGACTACAGATGGCCAATGCACCGCGAAACAATCCAACAATAAATTTCCAATCTCTCAAACCAGATCATGCATGGCACCAGAGTCCGAGCGTACAAGCTTTTAATAAAAATACATCACCAGCTTCATATCTGGGCTTCGTCTCAACCCCAGGGGTGTTCTCATTTAATTTACTTTCCATCACCTTTCTCCTCCCCACCTTCTAGTTGCCCTTTGTCGCCCTAGAACATTATCTGTATTTCTCTCATCTTCTCTTCTCTTCACTCTCAATACTTATTCAGCCTCTGTTTTCATCTTGGCTCCTATCTCACTCGTCCTCACCCTTTCCATCCATTTGTCTGGTTGCTTCTTGCCGTCCTTCTCCGTATCCCATTCCTTCACTCCTCTCAGGTTACTTCTGTGGGGAAACAGAGCAACGGTTTGAAATGGGCGAATAGGGGAAAGAAAAGGGGATAGACTTGTCAGACAAAGGCGCAGAAGCGAATAATTTATCTGTTTTTCCGCCATAGACGCAGCTTAGATATGACGTGATGAATCTCGTGGGATGACAGCTAAAGGGCTTTTATAGATTGAAGTCATATTCCCTCTCAAAGGGTCTAATATTGCTATCGTAAAAACCTTTGAATCTAAATAATGTGAAATTATTTTCAGGTTTCTATTAAAAATACATGTGGACACGCAGAAAGGTGATTACTCACTTTTCTTAGAACCAATACAGACATTGTGAGGCCTAAACACAAAGACTAAACCATCTGTAAGGCCTCAATATTTATCAATTAATCAAAGACCATTTCATCGTAAACAACAAAAATGTAAAAGGTAGAAATTGCAGTTCAAAAGTTGGTTTTGATTTCCACTTTAAACACTCTACTATTGACATTGTCTGAAATGTTCTTGTTTTGCATTTTGAGATGTGGAGTCCTGTAGATGGAGGCATAGAAGTGTTTTTCCTTTATTCTTACTGTGATTTTTTTACGTTTATCACCAAAAACTCAGCCAAAGTGACTTCCCAACACATTTCTTGTGTTTCCATGGACTGAAAGTTGCAGCAAAACAATGGCGGATGTTTATTTTGGGGTTTACACGGTAATATCTGAATTTGGAAAAAATGTAATGTCTCAAAGAGAGAGGTGATATCACGGGAAATATCTGGGCCATACTAGAACATAAATGGTGTCAAGCCAATCACTGTCCTCCTCGTCTAGTAAAGAAACACAAGAAATTACGATAAAATGACGTAAAACACTCCGAAGCATCCATCTCTGGGACTTCACATCTCACAACCGACCTACACGCTAAAATCTTGCGAGGATGTGAGATTTTGTGGCTTTCGTGATTATACACTTACACAAAATATGACACAAATGCGTTATATTCTCCCAAAACTTGTATGAGATGTGTTTTTTGTCCGTATTTCCTGATTGCCCTTCCGAGAACCATGAGTAGGTACGTTAGTATCAGAACAGGCAGGTGTGAAGGGCAAAATAAGTGTGAATACAAGACTAAAGCATTCAGGCACTAAAACATCAGATCAAAATGCTATTTATCCATAATCTGTCTATATGAGTGGAAATACAGTATTCTTGATGTGATTACAACATTATAGCTCAATGGGGATTGGCAGGAATATCTAAAATGGTAATGTCAACATACACAAATAGTATTAAAGTATTAGTTTGAGTGTATTTTGCACTTTAACTCATTCTGAAGTTACATTTATTTGTATTTTTTTGAAGTAGGATTAGATATTTTCAAATACGAAAGTTGAACTACGGCCGGGCCAGCGGAACTTCTCCACACCGAATAGCACGTACCACGTTTCCGATAATTAAGTCAAATGACTCGGTTCCACCGAGTAAAAAAATGGCGGCCCCGTGGCACATGTGGAGTAATGGGCCCCAATCATATATTGGTATGTCAATGATTCGCTAACACCAACTGTCGCATTGACTCACAAATAAATGAGAAAACAAATTTAATAAATAAATTATTATTATTATACGTTAATTAAAAAAAGAAAGAGAAAGAAAAACAACTTAAATGAAAGTGCCCAAAAATGAGGGGTGGGCCCAAGGCATCTGCGTTGAATTACCTTTGAAACGTTATACGTATCACACGACTATGTTGCCTTAAATTTGGAAATTTCCAGAAATGGGGGGGGGGCTCTAAGCGTCTCATCATATTCATTTATACAGTGTTCATACCAAACTGCATTCTGATTTAACGAGAAATAACGAAGGAGTAGTCATTTGAAAAATGAGGCCCCCAGGGGGCCCCCTGACGCCCCTGTGATACGTACGGGGTAATGGGCCCCATTTCTATATTGGTATGTGCCAATGATTTGGTAGTCCGGCCTAAAAACTTATATCTACGAATGCAATGTGACATTGTTACATGAGTGTGTCTTTTATTTTCTAATACTGGCTTCAGATTGAACTCTTTAACCTCTCGATGAATGCAACTATTCTCAAGGAAAATCTTTCCTCTATTCATCCAATATACCTCGGTACATTTCGTCCTTCGTCTATACATTTATTGTTGAATCAACCTCCACAGCTTTTGTGTTTGCAGCTTGAGAACACAAACGGATGTAGTCAATAATTGGTCATTGGGTTTAT
This sequence comes from Gouania willdenowi, assembly GCF_900634775.1. Classification (NCBI taxonomy): domain Eukaryota; kingdom Metazoa; phylum Chordata; class Actinopteri; order Blenniiformes; family Gobiesocidae; genus Gouania; species Gouania willdenowi. The sequence goes on from NC_041049.1 coordinate 6,994,666, forward strand.
TTCCACAAATCTTCTTTTCATTCTGAGTCCAACGCTATAGGAATGCCTGATCCCAGTTTCAGGGGTTATAAATGGTCTACATTGTGAACGTTAAAGTCCCAAACCATGTGCGCAGATGTTTTTTTTTAGAAGTTGTGCACGATAAGGTGCTCGTCACAGCCCATATACAGTATGTGAGGACAAACAAACTCTTCCTGTGCAGATTACAATGAGTCATGTTTCACAGTGGATTCTCATTTAAAGGAGAAGGAGCTGAGAAATATATCGAAGCCACATTTTTTGGTGCATTGTATTTCATTTGAATGTTTTAACATCATTTTTTGTCATTGATGTATTCACACTAGAGTATCTGGAAACTTGTGGGGTTTTTATCTTGTTATGAATAAAGTAAAGACCTTCCTGCTTTCACTTTAAAGGATTCAGTTTATACGCGTTGGCATTCAGCCTACAAAGGTTTAAGCGTTGCCATTGTATCCCAAACACTTGCACCCACAGTAAGACGGAGTCTCATTTCCTGCAGCGGCGACTGCCAACAACTTTGCTTTTCCCTGCTTTCTCAGAAGGTCGTGACCTCTACAGGGAGAGGAAATGGACAAGTTGTCTATGACAATGCTGCTCTTTTGGGTGCTGGCGGGAAGATAAAGGCTTTTTTTGATGTACATACTCGTGGAGGGCTGACTACATCAATCACTCTTTGGCTGAACTTGGAGAGTCGTGCAGACTTTTGTGATATTTGATACGGCACCATATGTGCTGTCAGTCTACAGTTTTCTTTGTGCTATTCTGGTTATTAGCAACAACAAAAAAAAACATTTGTGCTTGTTGTCACACACTAGTACAAAACCTTCCACTATTATCTACATAAATGTTTATCAATCTTTTTATCAAAATAAAGGTTCCACAGACCGGGGACCCCCACTGTACCTGAAGGTGGTTGAACACAGACATGAACATTGAAGAACAGTCATGTGGAGACAGGGTCATCTAAAAGGGGGAATAAAGGGGAGAGATTTTTGGGGTCCATCCATAAAATCAGCAAAATGATGGTTCATTGTTCTATGAATCTGTGATAACCACATTTATTTATTTATCTGAATAATGTCCACTGTTATCCAGGTGTTTTATTATCATTTGTGTCATAGTATATAGTCATCTTAAAGATGTAAAACTTTGTTTAAATCAGAAATAAAATGGGTTAAAAGTGACCAAAAATGGTGGGAAAAGGTGGTGAAATGGGGTTTTAAAAACCACAGAAATGTGTTGAAAAAGTTGAAAATTCTAGTGGCCAAAAACGGACAGAAAAAGTGGTTGGGGTAATGTAATTTAAAAAATAGGAACTATTAGTTGAAACTGGCAAATAATGGACATAATAAATCATGAATGTGGAAAAGCGTAAATTGGCAAAAATTTGCATGAAATATGGTGAAATTAGGTTAAAAGTAAAAATAATGAGTTAACATATGTGACATTTGGTGGGAAACGGTGGAAAGGGTTTATAGGTACCAAAAATGTCTTTAAAGTTAAAAAAAAATGCTGAAAAGTCATTGAAATGTGATGGAGAACTGTCAGAAATGGGAGTAATATAGCAAAAATGCATTAAAAGGAGCAAAAAGTTTGGTGTAGTTGCAGAAAAGGTCCTGATCCCAAGGTTGAAAACCCCTGATCTCATGAACAGCGAGTAACTGATTTCCCTTCATTAATATTGAAATCTACAAGTTCGTGTAGAATGAATTTGTCCAAATACGCCTGAGAGAGTTGAGTTTTACATTCTGTGGGTCTCTTTTTTCTAGTTTTGAGTTTTACACTCCAACTTACAGTGAAGACATTCCCCTCACTTTAATAATAAAGAATAAATCTATTTACTTTCCGCCATGGCTGGATCGCTGTCTTTTTTTACAGTGTATGGTCTGGCATGATTTACATGATGTTTGATGTGTAATTGTTACACTAGAACTCTGTAGTGCATGTGTTGTTCATGTGCACGCAGCAGCCTCTGTGTGGGCTGCTGTAAGTGACACTGTGTTGTTGCTGCTGCTGCTGATAGAGTGGGAGAGAATATACTTTTAACAGAACATGTTATATTACTGTGATGTTGCTGTCGGGCTAACGTTAGCTTGTTAGCTCCTCTGAGGGAGGGACTTTAGAAAGTTTGGAGGCAGGGCAAAAGAGCAGCGGGGAGAGAGGGGGAGGGAGGTTGCAGACTGCACCTTTAAAGAAGCTTCCACAAACACAGAATTTGTAACTTTGTGGGCCATGCATTCAGAATGTAGAACATTCTGAGTGCTATGGTGCTGTTGCTATGGCAATCCATATTTGGTCTTTTTGCATTTATCTGCTTTAATCCCAGCCAGAATGAGCTGGCTTTTACATTCAGTCAGGGTTTCTGACTTTCACTTCATTGAGTAACTACAGCTATAACAGCTTTTAACAACATGAATAGAGGATTTTCCGTTTCAAAATTTCCCCAATTCCGTTTCAGAGTTATGTCATATTCCGTGTCGTCTCAATTTCCATATTTCCATTTAGTTTCCGTTTCATCAGGTTTCCCTGATGAGATGTCATTACAGGCTATTATATGTTACAAAATCGTGCCAAATTTGCTTAATATGGTTAATGGAGTGAGATTTGACCGAGATTTGACATCCAGCCGTTTGCTACACCATACTATTTCTATTTCAGAAGAAGTCCATCATATCTCCTCATATTACACTTAAAAATGATACATTACCTGTGCTACATGTAGGCTATATGAGTTCATATTTCCTCCTCTGTCTTTTTTTCTTCCCTTTTTGTGCATACACGGTTCCCAGAACCAGCAGTGCTGGGAAACCTATTGTTTTTGTTCTGATTTTTTTAACCGTGCAAGGGAGGGTGACGCAATTTGGCGGGTGGGTCCAGACCCCTCAGCTTACCTCGGACGCAAAAACTCACATATGTCCGCCCGCAGGTGGCGCTATATCCAAGGTCAACGCATTTTAGCCGATAACTCCCACACCGTATGTCACACATTTAAAAACCTCATATCCACAGATTTCCTGAATAGCACTGACTCACCTGGGCTAGGCCACGCCCATTTCTGCCTTTATTTGTGTGGCGCAAAAATTGCAAAAACTGGAAAACCTACTTTTTCAAACTCCTCCTTGGGGTTTTGTCCAATCAGCGTGAAACTTGTAACGTAGAGTCGTCAGATGGACCTGATCTAAATTTGATAAAAGAATTTTGTTCGGTTAAAATATTCGCAAATTATTAACTAGTAAAGTTCTCTAGCTCGCTATAAAAACGCAAACCGTTGCATATCTGGGTCAAAATAAATGCTAACGACACCAAATCTGAGATCCTTGGTTGGCATGTGACTATGGGGGTATACGCCAAATTAGAATAATTTAAGTCACTAGGGGGCGCTGCAAGTATAGGAAATTTATATCTCTTAAATGCATTTTCTTTATGAAAATAAGATCATTAAGAAAATTATAATAATGACATTTCCATTTCCAGTTCAGGAAGTGAATTCTGTTTTTTCCATCCAATCACAGAAAATTATCAGCATTTATATGAATTTTATCACTAATAGTAATAGTGTTTTTTCTGAGCCAAAGACTAAGTACGCTTATATTTAGCTATTTGTCAATTTTCCATAAAACAAGTCATATTTGTTGGTATTAACAGAAAAATACAATAAAAAACTGCAGTCGTAGCTAATGTCTTCCCAGCTTTGCTGTCATTCCCCGTCTCTCTTTGATTCTCTTTCTTTCTTCTTGTTACCTTTTCTGCCACTAAAGCTAAACTAACAGAAGCAATCCGTTGTTTTGCTTTGGAAGGAACTTCTGATTATCATTAACATATGAACAAACATGCTAATTGTTAGCCTCAGCTTTAGTTGTTAACGCACCTTCGTCCTAAAGTAAAGACGCTGCCAGCGCTTCCATTAAACTTGTTTTATTGTATTTATTCTTTGTATAATTATTTCCTTATTATTTTTACAGTTTTATATATTAGCATATATACCATTAATATTGATATTATAATTATTGTTTTGTACATTTTGAATTCCTGCGAGCGATATCTGCCTCCCAACCTCCACATCTAGCCCCAGCTTTCTTATTCATTATAAACTGATTCCTATTTATTTATTTAGATAAAATGTATATTTTTTTCAAGTTTAAAACCATCATATGCTTTAGGCTTTGATGTTTGAGTGTGGTGAGGACTGGTGCCGCTCTAATTTGAACTTGTTTGTGTTGAAAAGCAGATATCGCACCAAGAGTGGAAAAGAGAGTGTGTCGAGAGTTCTAAAATATGAAAGTGTAACTAAGTCGTTTTTACGTCTACCTCAACAAGTCTGTATAGAGACATGAGCAGGCTGTGCGTTTCTGACACAAAGCCAACTTCTTGTCCCTAAGGAGGCGGGAAAAGAAAGAAGAAAAAAAAAAAGGTTGAATTGATGCCAATAAGAAAGAGATGGAAGAGCAAGCTACTCCTTCAGCTACCTCTGTAATTGGATTTTGACTCTGTGCTGCATGTCGGTGTGAGAATGTGCGTTAGTAACGACTCCCATTCCTCCTCTCGAGACGATGGATCAGATAGAGGCCGGAGAAAATGACCAATCCTTCTCCTCTTTTTTTTTTTTTTCTTTCTTTTCTTTCTCCAGCGACTTGCGTGAACACGCACTCAGACACGGTTGAAAATGTAATAACAATCTCTCTTTCTCCGGTTTTTTTCTAACACCCCAACAATACACACAGTGTTGTTTATTGCTTAAGTGTTTTTATAGGTTACAGAATGGCTACATGATGGAGAATTCATTGATTCACGAGGACGACAAGCCCTTTGCCAGAAAACAATATGAAACAGAGAGCCTGTTAGTACCAAAAACTTTCAAGGGCTGAACTTTGGAATGTGTTTAGGACTTAAGACTGTCAGACGTTACATTGGAAGAAAGTAAGTAACCACTACAGAGACCGTGCATCAGGTCGGAAAGACAAAGACAAAGATATCAATGTAAAGAGCAGCTGGCAAGAGCAGCGTTACCGCCCCAACGTCACTTTTGACAGTAACTAGTACTGTAACGCAATATATTTCTAAAGAAATAACGCCGTTACCGTTACTATATGGGGCCTTTGTCTGTTACTTTGCTAGCTGCAGTGTACTTCCTGTTTACAGTGGCGCTACATATTTTTGCGGGATGCCGTGCCAAACACGGTAAAACAGTAGAAGAAGAAAAATTGTCACGTGCGCCAATCATGACGAGTCAATGTGAGAGCAGGACGAGCTTCTCAAGAGTGGAAATACGAGCATTATTTTTGTCTCCAAAAGATGCATCAGTGAAGCTAAGCTAACGCTGCAACTGGATTTTAACGGACTGTGACTGTGACTGCTGTTATCCAGGGACAGGGCAGCCAAACTATTGCATGGTATGTTGTTGTAAATACACAGCCTGTCGCTGCTGCTGAGTCACTGCTAACATGAGCTCGTTAGCCGGATCTGTTTAGCATTGTGTAGCTGAGAAAAATGCTGTGAATTTGTTTTTCCACATTTATTTTCATAAGCATTTTCAACAGCAGAATGTGCACCTGGAATATGCACATCTTACTTTACATTACTGTGCTAAGGCTTAAAAATTACCGTTTTAATTTTGGAGCAGCGTTTTGTGCTTTATATGCACATCATTTATGGTTGTTTTATAGCAGTTGATCAACAGTGGATTATTGTATTATTACAGCACTAATATGAAGCTGTATGGACACAAATGACCCAAAATTAATAATACATTCTTTAATTCTAAGTAACTGAAAAGTTACTTTTTCCAGTAACGCAATACTTTTTGGTGTAAGTAATCAAAATAGTAACTGAGTTACTTTGTTAATGAAGTAATTAGTAACGGTAACTAGTTACTTTTTTCAGTAACTAGCACAACACTGGGCAAGAGAAGATGGATGTTTGAAATAGGAGGGAAAGATGTTGAGGGTTGAGACGTAATCTCTCAAATATCTGTAATTCAGTCATCTCTTTATGCTGCGTTCACACCAAATGCGTTTCGGGCGTCAAAATTGTGCCTCACGCCCGTAGTTGGACACTTGTGCTCATTGAATCAGACGTTTGTCAAAAGCTTCAAATTTCAAAAAGCTTCAAAACGTGCCGCACAGGAGGCGGGGGACCTCACGACGCTCCTCGAAACGCGTCCACCATATATTGTCTACGTAGACCTGACACTCTGGACGCGTTTGGTGTGAACACACCATTACCCCCTAGACCAGTGTTTCTCAAATACTTGAGAGAGTGGAAAATTAACAAATGGAAGCATGAAAAATATGGGGTTTATAATGTTTATTTTTTAGTTAAAAATGATAATCACACTCTCAAAACGACAACAAAAACACACAAAATAAGAGAAAAATTTACTGAATAATAAAAAGAACAGACAAACGACAACAAAATACACAAATTGACACCAAAAACACACACACTGAGAGAGAAAAATACTTGCCATTACCAGTAACACACAAAACGACAACAAAGACACACAAAATGAGAGAAAAATACGCAAGATCACTACAAGTACAAAATACACAAAAATAAAAAAGAAACATACAAAACAACATAAGAAACAACCAAAACACACAGTGAGATAGAATCATTTAGATAATACCATCAACACACAAAAACGACAACAAAAACACAAAATAGAAGAAAAAGAACAAACAACAACAAAATATACAAAATGATGATAGAAATGATCTTGATTAGAACATGAACTGAAAATACAAAGGTCAGTCTTGGTTTTACATCAGGAGGGAGATGACTGGAAATTATAAAAACTACAGAAATAAATCTATTAAGGAGCCTCTACTGTTTATTTCCTCTTATTTACAAAATGAGATTTTTTTAAATTTATGTTATCACACATTCATTCCATCATTATGTTCTAAAGTTGTTTTTTGTTGGTATTCTGGGCAAAATGTAGTAGGACAAATGGGATACTTGGACACAGAAATAAGAGAAAGGCGCTACTAAAGCCATAAACCACTAAACTAAACTCCCAGAAACAGACATTTTGTAGAATTTTTTAGTCTATCTCAGTGGTTCCCAATCTGGGGGGCATGAGGGAGTGAGGGTAAGATGAAAATACTTTTTTCTTTGCGCTCAACAAGCTATAATTACTGTTCTGAAATACGTAAGTGCAAGAGTTTTGAAAAATGATAGTTTCAATATTTACCTTTTTCAATAAAGGTTACAGTTTTTTTTACCCATTTTGTTGAAATTTTGTTCAACACAAGGGATAAAATTAAACAATATTGCCTGCAGCACTTGTATATATGTATATATTTATCATTTATCCTTTATTTATCCCTTGTCCTTTATATTTATATTTTGTTTCTGGTATGTTTTTAGTTTTTTGTTCTTCGTTCCAACTGCCAATTCAAATTCTGTTTTTAACTGTACTTGGCAAATAAAACCTTTCTGGTTCTGATTCTGAAAATAAAGAAAATTACAACTCTCAGCATCTCTGAAGCTTAGTGAAGTCAAATAAATGACCACATTTAGGAGATATCTATAATAAAAACGAATGGATGGGAGTTGTTGGTGATGTAATGCATTTATATCAAAGTCCTCTCAGATGTGCGCTTGAGAATCTTCTTGATTACAAATAAATTACAGTTTTTTTTATCCTTGTTTTTAATGTGCCAAAACATCTTTTCTATTTAGATTTCAGTGACCTAACACCGCGTTTAACTTTGTACGACATCAAATACGAAGCACCAGGGAAGGTAGGATTCTTTGAAATATGTCTGAGGTTGATTTGCGACAGTAGGATGGAAGCCTTGGCTAAGTCTGCCGGAGATAACGGAGCAAGAAGGAAATGGAAAAGAAAAAAACAAGTAAACCAACAGATAAAAGAGAAGTAGGAATGACTGCAGCCTCAGACCACTGAAGTTTGTTATCAGAAATGTTCAGAATGGAATAAGGACGATATGGAGAGAAACGACAGATGGCACAGAGACGGAAAAGGAGGAGGTGGAGGAAATATAATATAAGTATATACACATCTTGTACGTTTAAAAGAAAACTTACAATTGAGATTTATATACCCTTAAATTGCATATATTCTGTTGTTTTGTGCGGTGTGTTTTGATCTCTTTGGGCTGCTTTGTGGTTGATCGTGACAGTGTAATGAAGTCACATGGCATCGTTGGCTCTGGGCCAGGAGAGATGATTCATTTCCCGTGCAAAAATTCAAACCGTTGGGAAAAGTTGGCACTTTTTCAACAAACTAAACCCTTCTGCCTTAATATATGCATCGCACTCGATTGGAACAAGAACACATTTAATGATATTAAAAACCAGGTGAAGGAAATTAATTGGAAATAAATGCTTTTAATGTAATATTTGGTGAACAACATATTTGAGACACTTTCTCTTTATAACTATTATTATTCCATACGTTATTTTGCAGGTGAGACAATCCAGCTATGTTCTGCTGTTTTTTGTCAGTTTAATGGTTATTGATTAATTGGTCATTAATTATTAACCGTTATACTGACTCTGAGGGGTAATACTGACAGGACTCCCCTAAAGATTTTTGAAGAATATCAGGCATTTTTACAATAATTTCTATGGTTAAACTGGTGGTTAAAAGTGTAGCAAGTGTTTGGATAACATAAACTGACTTTTTTTATTACTGTTTTTTTTATTATTTTTATTTTTTTTTTGGTATTATTTGTAAGGAACCTGTTGAACATAACGTACATCACACAAAATGACAGTAACTAAAAAAAAAAACAAAACTTAAAAAAATAGGCTATCACACTCAATCCCTTTAGACATTTGTAAATTCTTCTGTTGACCCGGTTCCGCTCTATCTCGCAGGATTTAACAGAAAAATAAAACAATAATTTATAAGATATACCTTAACATAACTTATTTTGCATTTTTTTTTCTTTATAAGGATCTATCTAGCTGCTGTCTCTATAAACATTATTCTGTGCTTAGTTACGTTCATTGGACATTATGACTTTATTCCTAAAAAACAGATGTCTTTAAAGTTTCATTCGATTCAATTCAATTCAACTTTATTTGTATAGTGCAATTTACAACAAAGTCATCTCAATGCGCATATCAAAATTTAAAATTCATAATAAGAAATAACAAACCCAACAAGATCCACATGAACAAGCATTTATCGACAGTGGGAAGAAACAACTCCCTTTTAACAGGATGAATTCTCCGTTAGAACCAGGTTCAGAGGTGGCAGCCATCTGCGTCGACTGGTTGGGGTTAGTGGATAGAAGAACCAACAGAACAGGATAGAGAGATAGAACATCAGAGTGTCCCAGACTAGTTGAGCCGTGAACCACAGATCAGGAACTGCCATCATCAGCTTCACCACACCTGAAACAGAGCAGAGAGGAGAAGGCACTGACTGCAGAAAAACATGATACATTATTATCAACTCAGCCTGTCTTGGCCTTGGGCCTCACTCCCAGTGGCCTAGTCAGCACTTATTATAAAGGTGACCAATCTCTTCCTGTTTATTGGTAAATTAACAGCAACTCCAAGGTCTGTAAATGCTAGTGGTTATGTTATGATTCAGTCCTGTTTACGCCGACCAGCTACATTAGAATTAGAATTCTACCCTAGAACCACTTTTTTATGATGAATACATTTATGATTAGGTATGAAGTCATATACTATATTGATCCTTGTCCCATTCTTCACATTTTAGTCTTATGTATTTAAATTTAGCGTTTTTAGTTTAATCTCATTTCTACTACGAAAAGTTACATATAATAGTCTTTTAGTTAAACTGTCTTTGTAATTTTGGTTGAGTATCCCTTTAAATTTCTTACAAAATCTAGAATTGTTTTATAGATTTGTAAGAAAGATACACCACAGGATGATATTTGGATTGACACGTTCACGCTTTTTACTGCATCATTGGAATAAAGTCTCAGGCTGGGTGAAATATTTATGCCAGTTATGATTACACCCTGGATCGAATCTGACTTTTTATAGTTTATATCCACAGTCAGAGAATAGAACAGACGGGAACAAATAAATTAAATTTATTCTCTGTACTTCCACTCTTTCTGGGTTAATAAGCTGATAAAATCTGATATAAATGTAGTGCGAAAGAACTGCTAATTATTAATATTATAAGTATAAGCCTGGAGCTGAACAGTTGGCTTCAACTTTAATAAAAGCCTGATATTTGGGTAAAAGTGGACAGTAAAAATTAGAAACTACATCTTTGATACAATTATTTCATAGTCACTGTTTTGTAACAAAGTGCGTTAATGATATTGTAGATAAAATCCTCGCAGGAAACTAATATCCAGCAGTAATCAGTCACCAAGCTGCGGAGGAGAAATAAAGGAGATGGATTTTTATTAAAAGAGCCTGCAGTGATCTGTCTTTCTACTTCGTATTCCAATGAAATCTGTTTAATAAAGCAGCTTTGACTTTGACTCGCTAAAGAGAAAATGTTGGGTTGTGATGTAAAAAACTGGGAAAAAGGACAGTGACAGATTGAATTAACTCACACCTGACCATTCATTTGACATGTTTATAGGTTTGAATCTAAGTCCAAGTTTTAGATTTCTTCTTCAGGCTTGTGTCGGTGCTCGCCCGGTCGACCCAAATGCGTCTAGCACGCGTTCTCACAGGCTTTTTATTTGGCAGACTCTAGCTCAGATAGTAATTGTAGTTTCGACACAGTTACAAAAAAAAAAACTCTGGAGTGATTCTTTTACAATCTGAACCCAAACGTTCCAGGCTCAGAACAAACACAGGAAGTGAATGAATTGTGACTGAGTGCAGGGCATTGTGGGTAGGAATAAGAACCGCCCCATGGAGAGAGTTGGGAAAAGCCTTGTTGACAGATGTGGAGCTACAAAGAGGGACAGAAACTTGTAGATACGTATGTGGTCAGATGATTATATATCTTCTTTTCATACTTCAGCCCAAGGAGATTATATTTTCACTAATGTGTATTTGTTTGTTTGACTGTGACCAGGATTACGTCAAAAGTACTTCACAGATTTTGACAAAATTTTAACCAAAGATAAACCTTAAAGGTGCAGTCCGCGACTTTCAGATCCCTCTCTCCCCCTCCCTCCCCGCTGCTCTCTTGCCCTGCCTCCAAACTTTCCAAAGTCCCTCCCTCAGAGGAGCTAACAAGCTAACTTTAGTCCGACAGCAACATCACAGTAATGTAACATGCACTGTAAGCATATTACTGCAGAGATTCTCTCTCTCAATGCGCACACACCTCAGCAGCAGCAGCAACAACTCAGTGTCACTTACAGCAGCCCACACGTAGGCTGCTGCACGCACATGAACAACACATGCACTACAGAGTTCTAGTGTAACAATTACAAATCAAACATAATGTAAATCAAGCAGCAGTAATTACGTTTCAAGCAGAAAAGTCACCAATTCCATCTTCTACTCCTCCAGACCATACGCTGCAAAAAAGATGGCGGTCCAGCCCGGGAAGGGGCGGGGCCTGTGAGCAACAGCTGTCAGACAGCCCATCAAACACAATCCTGGCTCTGATTGGTTCTTTTTGCTCAGTCACGTTGCATTCTGGCAATCTGCTAAAGGCTGCAGGAGCAGCAGGGGGGGCTCAATGAGTCTGTTTTTTCACACAAACTACTAGTTTGATGTAAGGCTGTCCTTACATAGTGACAGCTTTAGCAAATATGACAAAAAGTCACTTTTATAAGAGTTGAGGACTGCACCTTTAAGGCTCCGAATGTAACTTCAGCGACTATAGTTGCTTAAATCGGCGATGATAAGTCACTTGAACATAGTCGCGCTTTGTGCTCGCTTCATCTATAATAGATATCAACCAGTGACGTGACGACTGGGTAGGTGACATAGGGAGGAATTAATTGCCAATTGGAAGTTGCGACACAGCGTCACTTAAAGTCGCTTGAAAAGTATAAAAAGAGAAGAAAAAAAAGATATGAAAAGTATAACATTTTCCACTTTTACCAACTTCAAATTGCGTGATTGAGTTGCTGGAATTGAGTCGCATTGCTTGAAGAGAAGTCGCTTGAAGGGAGGTCGCTTGAAGAGAAGTCGCTTGAAGGGAGGTCGCTTGACGTTGCGTCATTTACATTGATTTTGAATGTAATCTAGTCGCCAGAGTCGCTGAAGTCGTGTTCTGAGTGAATTTACCTTTACTCCATGGAAGATTACATAAAATTTTAAAAGGAATCTGTATCAATATACTGATTCTGGATCAGTTTGAAACCTCAAATGTAAGTTATGTAAGGTTGGTTCTTCCATTACTCCACATTACATCCGGATCTGATCTGGATTGAATGTTTAATGGCAATTTTTCATTAGGATATGAACCTTTGTAATCAGATGTTAAAAGTGTGACAGTGGGAGCTGAAGTGTTGTTGTGGAGCTTCTTTGGAATCTTAATAAGAATTGAAATTCAAGGTACGTGGCGTCTCTTTTTGGAAAATAGACTCAAATGGAGCCTCGACATTTCGAACGAAGAAAAGTGATTGAAAGCCTGCTTTAAAGTTGTCCGTGCACAGGTTTTGTGCTTTTCTCCTGAGTCCAGTGACTCATTGTGAGTCTGTCTGTCTGAGTCCTTGAACAAGACCACACTATCTGTGTGTGTGTGTGTGTGTGTGTGTACGTTTGTGTTTACTGCTCTGTAGCCTTAGGGAGCTCCATGTGTCCTCTGTGACAAAAGAAAAATCCCATATTGTTTAATATTTTATTCATTGTTAGCGGCTAGTGTTTCTCATCAGGCATCTCAGGGGTCAGCAGGCTGTGCACGTCACACTCTCAGACGTCCCTTCAGATAACTTCACCTGTGTGAGTCTCACTTTGTTAGTAGATCTGTCCTCGCCCCTGTGCTGTCTCCTGCCTTCAAACAGATGCTTTCACTGGCCTCGGCCTCCCATGCGCTCTCTTCACCTCCAGCTCCTCATCTTCATCCTCATCTTCATCCTCATCCTCACTGCTCTTTTACTCAGCGACCCACAGACTCTTTTACACCTCTTCCACTCTGTGCTTTTCCATCCCCGAGGGATGCTGCTGCACATCTGTGTGTCTCCACAAAGCCAGGGACACAATCTTTTTTCCTATGTATGAGAATGCACACATATGTTATTTTACAATCTGTTAAATATATAAGTATAATGAGCCCTCAGTGATCTGCATATGTAGTTTGAATTTCATATTAGTGCTCATGCGTCACCGTGCATGCTGCCTGTTGCAGCCACTCCTGCTCTTTTCATACTTTTTCAACCTTTAACTCGTTTTAAGTCGTTTTTCTTCAGTTACCTCCTTATTTTGACTTGCTTACCTACACTTTCTAATAGATTGGTTTGATGATGATTTTATTTTTTAAATAAAGCAATTTCCCCCTGGGATTAATAAAGGAATTCGGATTCTGATATTAAATGGTTTATAATTTCCCAAAATAGTGTAAATGGTAAAATGGTTTTCTACAACTTTTGCATGAATTAAATTAAATCCCCACATTGTTTTAAATCTGAGATGTGGGGGCCACAGAAATGTGATTGTCTGATCTGAGGGCCACGTTATCAACATTCAGTTCAGCATTTAGAATAATGACCAATATACGCATTAACACAGAATAGGACGTCATGTGGTTTTGTTGTAGTATTTTTAGAGTCAATTTGTCTGTTTTAGTTTTTTTGCATTTATTTCCCGTTTTGTGTTTGTGTATTGTTGTTTTGTGTGTGTGTGTTTTGTCATTTTGTGTTTTTCTGTTCTAATATGTGTATTCTTCTTGTTGTTGCTGTTGTTTTGTACATTTTTCTGTGGTTTTTCTATATTTTTGTGATCATCCTGTGTGTTTTGGATATTTAAGTCGTCTTTTGAATATTTTGGCAAATTTTGTGCATTTGTATGTATTTATGTTTGTAATTTTGTCTTTTTGTGTGTTTACTTTGAGTGCCACACAAAATTAGGTCAGCCAGTTGCCCATGTCTAGTTTAGTTTGTTAGATTAAAAAAACAAAACCTTATGCATGTTTTTTTAAAAAAAAAAAAAAAAAAAAAAACAACTCTTTGCACATTGCTGCTGTTATATACTTTCTTGCCACTAGGAGATGCTGAAGTTTATATATATATATGAGGAAACCTTTATTTATCAGTGAGGACACTGGGGTTACCCTTATTTTCGATGCTGTTGACTTATCAAGTGCAATATCACCATAAACCAAAACATGTTATGACCACAAATGAAGCCAAATGAAGGATTGCAAAATATATATAAGGAAAAAAACATTTAACCTCTTAAGCCTCAGCCACTTTTCTTCAAATATCCCATCCACATAACAAATAAGTTTCTAAGCTTCTACATGGAATTTTTTTTTTTTTTTTTGTTTATATTGAAATTTGTTCAGATTGACGTTTGTTCAGATTGAAATTGTAAATTTATGATAAATAAATCTGTAGTCCACCCAAAAAACCCTAGAGATTTACATGAAATATAAAGCCAATTCTCAGTAGGGAAGGCTAAAAAAGCAGAAATAATTGAACTAATGTATGGACATCAACTGTAGCAAGTTTGGTGATAAGAATGAACAAAGAAGTTGAAAAAAGTTTTGAATCATTAAAATGTAGTTACACACTGAAAATACACATGAAGAGAATTCTATCATTCTATAATTTTCACTAATTCTAAACCCCATGTTCAGACACCAGTCTGCGATTTACACCAACACACATTATTGTGGCTGTGGCCTCGTGTCTGAGCTTGTTTTTCGGCTGCAGAAGGATTTTGTGTCCTGTCCTTGAGACGCTTTGTCCTGTTCAGCATCAGCACAGGCTGCAGATCACAATCTAAACACCAGGTCTTTCACTTCACAGCAAATATGACTCACGCACTGTTGCAGTGTGTCATGCTCTGTACTTTGTACAGTTTTCTCCTACAGGACGTTGAGTTTCCTCATCTGGTGTTATCTCAGCTTCAACACACACACACACACACACACACACACACACTGTGCATATAATAGCCTCAGTCATGCATAACAGGACGGTGCAGAGCCAGATTGCTGTCATAACATCCTTAACTGTGCATGCGGCGTGTGACTGTGTGTTGTTTAAAATTCATTTTCTCCCTCGTCCTCACCTTGTTGTCACCCTATCTGCCCTTTTTAGAAGCTTACACGCACACACAGACACACACACACACTCAGTGGCTCCCGCTGTGTGCAGTGGTGTATTCAGCACTTCATATTGTACCAAAAGATTAAGGCTGCTCAGCTCAAAAATCCCAGTCTGCTTCGTCAGATAGCGTAGCGTAGCGGCTACAGGCTAGGACAGGCTAGGTGAGTGTGTAGAAGGTGGTTTTAAGCCTGAGCCTCTCTTCATAGATGATGGTGTGTTGTTGAAGCGAAGCATGTGTGAGAGAGGTCAGGAAATGGATTTATTCACTGTGTTGCGGCTCCTGCTTAATGCGAGCGACTGAATTAAATCTGCTTCATTATGTTTATTAACCTGCTTAATCATTGAATAACTTTATCCACAGTCACTGCAGATTTAAAAAAAGATATGGATGTACACGTTTTGTTTACATTGTATAGTTTATATAATCTATATACTGTATATCTAAGATAGGAACATGAACACTGCACAGCAGAGCAATGATTATTATCATACATTAGGGGTGGGATAAAATATCTATAATTTAATGCATCTTCAGCTTCTTGGTTTGTGGGGGGCTCGTTTCTGGGGCTTGGCCCTCCTTGGCTCCCATTGGGTGCTGCCTGCTTGGCTGGTAGTGCGGGTCCGGGGCAGTGCCCGGGTTCACAATAGCTGCTCTGTTATCCAGAACGTTTATTATTATTTGCGCCATAGTAGATAGATGTAAATCCTTGTTTTAATCAGAAATAAAATGGGTTAAAAGTGACCAAAAATGGTAGAAAAGGTGGTGAAATGGGATTTAAAAATACACAGGAATTGGTTAAAAGTGGCAAAGAAGGACAGAAAAAGTGGTAAAAGTGTTCAGAGTGTCCATATTGGCTTAAAAGTAGCAGAAAAAAGTAAGAAAATTTAGTTTAAACTGGCAAATAATGGGCATGGCAAATTGTTAATGTGGTTAAATTGGCAAAAATAAGCATGAAATATGATGAATTGAGGTTAAAAGTGACAATAATGGGTCAACATGTGACGTGTCAACAATGAGAGAAATGTAGCAACAGTGCATTAAAAGGAGCAAAAATATGGCAAGAAAAAGGTAAGAAAACAGGTTAAAATATGGCAAGTTTGGTGTAGTTGCAGAAATGGGCTCAAATTGTTCCAAAAAATATGTGTCTTGCTACCCCAAATGGGATCCTGACCCCAAGGTTGAGAACCCCCGCACTACAAAAGTCAAGTTATATTTCGTATATTGCCATTTTGAGAAAAAATATCAAGATATGAGTTTTGGTTCATATCACCCTCACTCTAACTCTGTTCACGACCACCATCATTATACTTTTGCAGGCTGTTGCGTCACCTTATTTAATCTCTCCACATGTGTCACTGGACTGGTTCAATAGATTACACCTCACAACATCACGTTCCACCCTAACTCATTCTTCCCTGTTCCTTTCCCCCTCACCAAGGTGTAGAACTGCCCTCTCTTTTTATGTCTTTTCCTCTAATAAAGTTTAGCTTATTCTTCTTTAGGGAGGGCTGGGGATAATCACTATTATGCAATAAAATAAATGTATTTGTTTCATTGCAATAATAAAACGTGCAGTTTTTCACCTATGATGATGTGCAGAAAAGGTAGAAAAATACAAATAGAAAGCTGGAAAAGAATAAAACTACATTCAAGGGAATCTGAAATATGATTTTTGCTGAATTTCAGTAATTAATTTCAACTTGCATCGTATGCTATTCAGTTTTTTTTTTTTTTGTTTTGTTTTTCGTTTTGCACAGGCTGACCTTGGTTCTGCAGCCACTACATGACAAAAATCCCACGTCTTTACCACACAGGAGCCCAGAGAGCCCAGTTTGACAAACTGGGACCTAAATCTTTTTTGCTTCGCCCTTGTGTCCTTTTTCCATTAATGCTGACAAATTCGTAACCTGAGGACACACACTGAGGTGAACCCCCTGGAGAGAGAAAGAGGGAGAAATGTGAGAGGCAGCACACACTCCTGCTGTGCTTTAACCAGGGCAATAAAATCACATAATTGTTTAGTTTTTTCCACTTGAGAAACAAGGAATACATTCCCTGACCTACTTTTAGTTTAGGTTCATTGCCTTTGAACACACTGTTGCATAATAATGATAATAATATGTCATGAATAGAAACAGCTAAGCAATGTAGAATCCACACTTCACACTATCAGTGGTGATACACATCTCTGACGAACAAAAGTTTCACAATTTAGAATAAATCCATGTAAAACTCGTCTCATTCTGTGAGAACTCCTTTTGGGTTCCTCCTCTGTTCCCCTGGGACAAACATGGAATTCATAAACCTTTTATTTCATTGTGCTAAGACTGGGAGAGAGAGAAGATCAAAGTTTCAGTGCTCTATATGAGAGCTGAAGCCTCTGGGTGGGATTATATTGTATTTTAAGGGACTTGAAGCACAATTCCACAGTAGAGTTGTGTTCTTTCTCTGCTGTGACTGCTTTTGTTCTGCACGGTGAGAATTGGTGGGCGGATTCACTCGGGTTGTAATATGTTTTTTCACTTCGTCATATTCAGTCTTTTTACGGTTCAAAACGGCAAAAACAGACACTGAAAACAACAGACG
Organism: Gouania willdenowi; assembly: GCF_900634775.1. Taxonomy (NCBI): domain Eukaryota; kingdom Metazoa; phylum Chordata; class Actinopteri; order Blenniiformes; family Gobiesocidae; genus Gouania; species Gouania willdenowi. Next base: position 7,012,420 of record NC_041049.1, read on the forward strand.
GGATTTCTACAGACTGTATTGAGTCATCACTGATTACAGTAGCTTATAGTTGAAGAACCTGGACTTGTTTAACCTATTCTCGTTAGGATTCTAAAGCAAGGGTGTCAAAACTTATTTTAGTTCAGGGGCCAAATATGGATTGTTTGAACTCAGTGGGCCATGGATTTTAGAGGGGAAAGAAAGAACAAATTTAACATTATTCTGCCCTAGTTTTCAATATCATTTCAATTCACTTGAAAAATTCTTGATTTTGTTCCCAATTTTTGTGTAATTTAGAGGACTGTTGTGGAATTGTTCGTGAGAAACTGCAAGATTTGTGGAAAGAATTTGAGTTCTTTTTATATTGACTACATTCATGTGATGTAAACAAAATGCTAAAATATTGTGGAATTGGTGAATTTGAGGTATCTACAACTGGATTATTTGGTCATTTACACAATAATTAATGTTTTCCTTGTCATTTTTACTTTCTTCTGCGGGCTGAATTGGATGCTCTAAAGGGCCGGATTTGGCCCCTGGGCCTTGAGTTTGACACGTGTGTCAAAATGTGTTGGGAAATCACTTTGGCAGAGTTTTTTTGGTCCAAAGACAAGAATTCCCAGTAAAATTCAAAGTAGAAACACTGCTATTCATTCATCCTTCTACGGCACTCCACATCCCACAATGCAATACAAAGAACTTTGATGTCAAGTCAATAAACCACACGTTTACAGTTTAGATCAGAACAATTTCAACCTTTTACATCTTTAAATAAATAATGACTCCGAGTGGCTGTTTTTCCCTCGACTACAAATGTTTCTGTTTTGTTCAGTTCTTTTCTGCGGAAATAGTTTCATCCTTGTTTATATTGTTTGAATACTCTATATGCACACACACACACACACACACACACACACACACACACACACGCACACATATGTTCACACATAGCCTCAAGGCTCAAAGTGTGTGTGCGCGTCTCTCTATCAATCCTCAGCAGCCGCCTATCACTGGCTGATACAACAGTGGAATTGTTGTTACACACACACACACACACACACACACACACACACACACACATACACGCACACAAACCCTCAAGGCTGTGGATGCTTTTGGTTTTGCTTTTTTCTCTTTTAATGGAAGTTTTTGTAAAACACACGCAGACATTAACACTCTACCTTAAATCCAATTATCCATCAGCACACACACACACACACACACACACACACACACACACACACACACACACACACACACACACACACACACACACACACACACACACACACACACACACACACACACACACACATAAAAACAGTAATGTTGTGAATTTCCTTGCAAACACACTCATATAATGAACTGGGTTATAGTCAAACTGTGTGTGTGGGCATCAGTCCCACGTTGGCAGGATCACACACACACACACACACACACACACAGCCTGTACAGTTGAGTGTGTAAGTACTTGCTCTGTTTACATTTTTGTGTGTGTGTCTCTGGACGTGTACCAGGCACGGCCGACTGGGATCAGACTCCAGAGACGCTCAAGGTTTAGCTTTAGAGATGTGATTGAATCTCTGCTTTCTTTGGGCCGAGCTGGGAAAAGTACGGTGCTGTCTGGAATTCTGGTCCCCATTGGTCTTATTAGCGCCACCAGGGGTCACATCTGGGAGAAGAAGCACAGCTGGGTTTACTCTCACAATCAGGTTTTGTTTGGACTTCAGCTTGGTGGAGAAATTCACCTAATTCTGGACCCCCAGCATAGTTTTCTGTTTTCATTTTTGCTTGTTTGTTTGTTTGAGATTAAGTTGAACAAAGGTGGCATAAATGACATTAACAATCACATTAAAGGCTCCATGTCATGCTATTTTTCACCCATCTCCATTTGTTCTAAGAACCCCAAAAACATAATATTTGAGGTTTATTTTCCAAACTTGCCTTTTTTCCCAGAGTTTTTACCTCTGAAAAGTCACTTTCTGACCAACTCTACACAAACAGGCTGATTTGTGGCCTTCTTATGCATATTCATGAGTGGGCGTGTCCATAGACGGGACACTGACTTCCTCCTCCCCGCACGGTGACGTAGGGCCAGTGGACGGCCCGCCCTCCTCCCACCCACTCCGTAGCCGAGCCCATGCTGCTTTATAAACATGAGACAGAGCGTGGGGGCGGGGCGTTCTCTGGTACATACATAGACTGTAGAGAATACATACATAGCACTGTGCAAAGGACGCTGCAATGCTCACCTTTGTGACATGTTAACATTGGCCCTTTAAGTTTTTGTCACATAACATGTAATTTACTCTCACGTTTCTCAAATATCTTAAACAATTTTTAGTTTTGTGCTTTTTTCACTTTAGTTTTTGTCATTCCATAGACTAGTTAACTGGATTTTAACTGGATTTTAATTTTTATTTATCCTTTAATGTTGCTGTTCTTATGATGTTTATGCACTCTTGTTTTATTATTCTATTGTGTTGCACTTGTACTTTTACCACAACTCTGTACAGCACTTTGTGATTTTATCTGCAAAAAGTGCTTTATAAATAAACTACTTACTTACTTACTTAAAAAAAGGCCCATCATGTAAAAAGTAATATCAAAGTCTTCACTTTTCACGTTGATGTGGAATAAAACTACATCTCCATGAAGTATTTTATTAATTGTGTCAACTTTAACATGAAAAAGTTTTTCATTCGTGACTAAGTGGAACCTTTAATACACTTGCTCTTAGTTTATGTCTTTATATACGAATGCATAAGGTTGCAAAGGGGTGAAAAAGTTCCAGTACATTTCCACGTAAACTAAAGCTCAGGAATTTTGGGAATATTCAAAAATTTTAACTTTTCATGGGAATTATTAATTGGAATCAAGCAGAAGTTGGGAGTCATTTTAAATAAAGAATAATTAGATATTAGCATCATTTCTACTAGTGTTGAAAAATTCTGTGAATTCCCAAAAGTTGGAAACTTTCCATGGGAATTAATGGGACGAAATGGGTCATTTACCAAATTTAAGGTTGGCTTAACAGGGTTGTTCAATGATGTTATTAAAAATATTTTTGCATCATCTACAATATTAGCATCAGTTTAAAATTACTCTTAATTCCAATGAATAATTCCCATTGGAAGTTTATGTTTTTTTAATATTCCCAAAATTCCAAAGCTTATGTTTCAATTGAACTATTTTTGTTGACTTTATATCAAAACTATGTTTGCAGTTTCACATTCACTATCTCAGAGACAGCCGTTGTTCTTCTCAGATTTTAATGAGTCACTGCACGCGTGTGTGTGTGTGTGCGTGTGCGTGTGTGCGTGTGTGTGTGTGTGTGTGTGTGTGTGTGTGCGTGTGCGTGTGTGTGTGTGTGTGAGACTACTAGCCTTACTGGAAGGCCAGAGTTATCAGAGTTTAAATCAGCACCGCACGGAGTGGAAAGGAGGACACGCTCTGCCTCTCACTGTCGTTAATAAGCCTTCTATCTCCAAATCCTCTAATCTGAGCAGGAATGAGGGCTATATCTCTGTCTTCTGGCTGCAAAGAACATTCCCTCCTTCTTTCTTTCTGTGTTTTTTTTTTTCATATCCCACACTCGCTCTCTGGTGAAACAGAGGCGGTCTTGTTAGATGAGATGGGGTCGGCTACAGCTCTGCCCTGTTATGTCTTTGTGCGTCTAAGTGAGTAAAGGTCACATTGAGGCTGAAGAATTAGAAGGCGAGAGGACAACAATGTTAGCAAAAAACCTCCGACAAGGTAAACAGAGACTGGATATTTGATCAGACTGGAGCATAAAGTTCCTCTTGTGCTCGTTCGCTTTAGTAAAAGCAAATATTAATGAAGTGCTCACACATTCAGCTTCCACTCTCTTTGAACGGGTCAGACGTTTAATTTTCATTTTGTACAGAGGGAGGCTGTCCGCGCATAATGACATTTTTCTCACTGAAATTGGTAGCCCTCACAATCACTCCAAATACAGCAATAAATGGACATGGTTCTACTGCAGTGTTACATATTGTTGACAGACTTTTATAAAAGGATTCCCAGAAATTGATCAACTTTGGACACACCCCAAACGTGTATTAAAGTGGCTGATTCTTGACGGCATCGGTCACATGTAGGGTCAAGGTCAGTTTTTATTTTACTCAATTTAGCTTTCGACCAGTGAAGGTGGTGCCCCACAGTGTCAGAGGCATATAGAGCTTGAAAAGATTCTACGTATTATCTGTTTCCAGAGCTCATCTTGAAGTTGCTCACCTATATGTCCTCCTCCCATTTCATCTTTAATGTTTTGAGTGATATTTGTTTGTGTGTATCTAATAACTTAAAGGGGCAGTGTTATGACAATAACACTTCATAATGGTTTTGCTACAGTGATATTCATCCCTTTAGCCTCATTCAGAGGGCCAAAGTTCAAAAAGTTCTGTTTCCTCCTTCTGTTGTTATTCCACATTTTGTAAAATGTCAGCTCCAAACGGGCAGGTTGGATTATTCTCGCTACTTGACGTCACCTAGCGGAAACTCCTCCTCCTGACAATCCTGGCTCCTCCTACTCTATATAAGAATGTGAGCTCCACCCTCTCCAACCAACTCACTGGTAAAACAAACACTGCGATTTAATATAGAATATACGTTATCAATGGTGGAGCACCCGGAGGAGTTCCATTTTTAGTACCTGTTATATCGCCTCGTATTTTCTTTGAGATGATGGCGTGTTTGTGACCCAATGTGATGCAGCGGTTGGTGAATAAAACACCTTGAATGGACTATTCCTGTAATAAGTACTGGAGAAGATTTTGTTTGAAGCAGCTGACTCAGCTGATTGACTCCACTGCTGCTGCTGCACACACACCCTGAAAAAGTGTTTGTCTGACTCACAATCACAACAGCCGTTTAAATAGCCATGTGTTTTAATGTAATGCGCAGTTTTTTGTCTGAAAACATTAACAAGAGTGTGTGGACAGCAAATGAAAATTCCTAGTGATTAGCTGTTGTGTGGAGTCAGTTTCTACAGACATGCCTACTCATGAATATGCATAGGTTGGCCCCAAAACAGCTTGTTTTTAGAGTTGCTCGGAAAGTCACTTGTCAGTAGGCTAAAACTCTGGAAAACAGGCAAGTTTGGGAAAACAAACCTCAAATACTATGTTTTGGGGTTCTTAGAACAAATGGACATGGGTGACAAATAGCATGATATGGGACCTTTAAAGATGGTACTCACAGTATGTTTGAACTGTGGTTTACATTTAAAAACTTTGTCCTACTCATACTAAGTTTGACGTCAAAATGAGTATGTAGTGCGTTCACATTAGATAGTATGAAAAGATCGAGTACGCGAGAAATACCCGGATGTATAGTATATCAGGACATTTTTGAAGTATGCATAGTGGGCACACTATTCATACTCAACCACCCCAAGTTTGATCAGTTTTATGGATCAAATGACCACATGTTGATATTCTACTTGGTCACTTTCTCACTTAAAATGTTTTCAGAACTTTCAAAGGTGGAGAATCAACTGAGATATTTAGCCTCAGTGTGATTCAGGTTTTTGTCGTTGTAGGTTCCAAACGCATCTTGTAGGAAACTTGGAAGTTGGAAGCTCACTTCAGTGGGAAAGCTCATTATCCCAATCGCTCTTATAGTATATAGTAGACAGTATATACTCATTGAGTTTGTAGTGTATAGTACGTTAGTGTGACATTTCGAACGAAGCCTTGGTTTTTATTCAGAACGGGGAAGAAGAAGAAGAAGAGTGTTGGCATTCATTGGGGGTTTATTGTTGTTTTGTTTTGTTTTTTTCATGTGCATTCAACCATTATTGTTAATTGTTTTGGAAAATGTTTCCCAACCTGTTCTGTCATGTTTACCCCCCGAGCATCTCTTCAAATGACAAGTGCCCCCATCACTCAGTTAGTACCCCTTGTTTTATTTACAATAACGTCAACATGTACGGTTAACACATTTTTTGACATTTACAGTAATTACGGACCCAGATATCTTACGACAAAATATCGTGCAACTACGCTAGTAAAACTTTTTCATCAACTTTTTCCCAGAGTGCATTTTATACTATAATAATAACTATGATATATTTGCTTAAGTATTTGTTAATTTAATAATCTTCAACATATTAAGAAATATTTTGTAAGAAAATAAGGCCAGATTATTATTTTTATTTTTACATTGATGCCGTTTAATGTCAGTCGGTGGAAAAACTGTCTGATCGACACATTCAGGATATAAAATAACTCATTATGATGGGAATATGTGCAACCTTTGTTTATGTGCAAAGGTACAATACGGTGCATAAAGGAATGGATATAGAAAAGAGTTTATACAGGACAATCTGTGCGTCCAATATTTTCACGCTAATGCTAACAACACTAGCATCGCTACAAGGCAGCACAAACCAAGATCCATTGGATAAGCAAATGTCTGCAGCACATTTACTACAAGGTTTGACGTATGTCATCATTTTTTGACGCAGCTTGTTTTTTTCCTTTCCTCTTAAACCTTTTCTTTAAAACTTTCTTCTAATCTTTGGCACCAACAAAGCATTTTTTTCCTGGCTCGGAGGTGCTGCTCATTAGATGTTTTTTCCAGTTCTCCAACCATTCTGTGTAAACATTCGAGACAGTTGTGTGTAAATATTTCTGGTAGATCAGCAGTTCCTGAAATACTCGACAAGCTTTTAACAGTAACTCACTCGCCTAAACTGCAGACGTTAGTGTGTTTGTATGGCAAGAAAGTGTCATTTGTTCCTGTGGCAACGCTGGTTTTTTCCTACATTTCGACATCATGGAAAAAGTGAATTTTTAAAACAACAACAGCCTGCATAAAATCTGTGTTTGACGTCTCACAGCAGTGTTTGGGTTTAGTTTTCTGTGTTTTTTAATGTCAAATTTTGTATATTTTAATTTTAATTTTGTATTTTTTTGTGTTTTTGGAGAAACGTTATGTATTTCTCGTCGTTTTGTGTGTTTTTGTTGTCATACTGTGTATTTCTGTTGTCCTGTTGTATGTTGTTTGGAATCATTTAGTGTTTTTAAACCCATTTTTGAAAGTCTTGGTTTTTGTCTTAAAATTGAGAGTATTATTATTGTGTCTTGTCTCACACTTGCCAGACTCAAGATGTTCCGTCATAACCAGTTGAGACAGCATTGATCTGCTATTCTTCAACTTCATTAATGTGATAATAAGGAGAAACACTTGGAATTGTTAGCGTTAGCCTTAGCTCACTGAGGGCATCAGTTTATCTTATTTCTAGTCAGAAATACCTCTGAACACTAACTTTCACCTTACTTTCACCTGACAAATAATCAGATTTTCAGATATTTAAAGTAATTCTGGACTTATCTGTGACTTTGAGATACATATATATATTTCTTTAGCAATAATTTAGTTGAACAAATTTGGCAATATTTGAGATTTTCAGATGTTTTGCTTTTAAAAAGTTGCAAAAACCCTGTTTTTGTCTGTCACATTTATTTAAATGAAAACTTGCCCTGGCATTTCGACTCTGCGGGATCAATTAAGGGCTTTAAAAACACCTCTTTTCCCTGGATTTTAATCAAAGTTAAACAAACCTGGCAAATCTTATTTCGTTTTAATGTATTTTCTCTGTGTTTTTGTACTTTTGTATTGTTCTTAACCGATGTTTTTGGTAAGTGCTGTAATCTGTACAGCACTTTCGTCAACAAAAGGTTGAGTTGAGTTGACTTGAAAACTACAAATAAAGAGAAAATGCTCTTTAACTGATTAACCTTATCTTGGATTTTAAAATTAGTTTTTATGGTTTTGGTCTTGACTCGAGTTCAACTCCCAAAAGTCTTGATCCTGTCTTGATCTCGCAGCATTCTGGTCTCTGGCAAGTCTCGGTCTCGCACGGTACGGCTTTGAGTACAACACTAGTATTTCTGATGAGAATGAGAACTCTGGTTTTCTTGTAGATTTTAGTTAATTGAGGCTTAGCATTACTAATTTAATACAACCGTTTACATCTTAGCTTGGATCATTAAATAAAAATATCCACAAACAACAACCACATGTATTTGTAACTATTATTCTTTAGCATGGCCCTCCTGTGGCTGAAAAAAGAGCTAAAGAGATTTTTCCATTTGATTAACGATACTATGTTTCTGTTCTAACCACAACCATTGAGGCTTTAACTTCAAACTCTAAGCATCTAACATTCAATCTAATAGTAAGTGACTCTTTTTTTTTTTTTTTTATTCCAACCATTATGCAAATCTTGGTCATTCCCTAAATGTGGAATTTGTTTTAACACTGTAGGAAGTCACATCAATCAGGCTCCACTTTATCTCCGTGATAACCAACATGACGGCCTTTTGATCATCACCGCTTTCAACGGGGTTCCTGAACACCTGCCAGTTCTCTCATACAAGCTTGATCTTTCCATGTTAAGATTGCCTTTTTTTTAAAAACAACACCATCCGGATCTGGAGCGAGTAAAGTCCACAGAGAACATCAATCCCAACATCTTACGGACTTGAAAATGAGCTGCTGAAGGCTGTCAGGATGCTCTGACAGCTTCTACCCATCTGAGCTGAACGCACCGAACGGGAGGAGCTCCACCGAGCGCGCCCCTTAAACGCACGCTGCTTTTAATCGCTTTGATCGAAGGTCTGACAGGGAAAGGTGGGGAGTAAATCTATATAAGGTTGTTGAAACCCTGCTGAGACAGGAAATAATGTTGCGTGTATGTTCAGTGGAAATGCTCTTGATCTCATGAGTAAATTGGAAATTTAACAGGCGTACTGGGGTGGCGAGAGCCTAATGGGATTGGTATTTTCTTCAAACCCAGTATAAAGCCATAGTTATTCTGTGTTTTTATCAATGTGTAATGGGAACATGTTTTTCTATCTTCAGCGATGCAAAAAAAAAAAAAGAAAAGTGAATGAATTTCCAAAGAAACGACTGTTGGACTGTAAAGAATCTCTTGCCAGACGTCAGCAGGGAAAACAGATCGTGATGGGTGTAGTTGGGGTCAGAATAGATGGTGTGAGCTCTGGCTACACAGCACTTGTGTGCGATGTCCAGGACAGCGTGGGTTTGAGTACTGCTCGTGACCCCTTGTCCATCTCTGTGTGATAACTCTTGTGTAGACTACCATTCTGTCCATATTGGATTCCACCTTGAGCCAGTGGTGACCCCAAGGACCTCCCATGACCATGTACTGGGTTGGTAGGTGAGGAAAGGGTTGTTGCTCGGGCACGGCACGGATTGCCGTTATGAGAGCGCCCCTTAAGCCCCTGGAGCATACCGCAAACAGAGTTGGGACAAAAAAATCCAAATCTCTTTGCGATGTCAACTGATAGTTGTTTCAAGTCTGGAACAATCTTGGTCATATCAAGGAAGTTTGATATTTCAGTCCCGATCCTGGATTGTCCCAGACCTATTTGTTATGATCCTGTCTGTTTGCGGTGGTCTAGAACTACTCGAGACGGATTCAGGTTTTAGAATATCTCGCTGGCCAATTGGAGCAATGCATGAAGTCACATGCCTGGTGTTGGATACTATCTGGAATAATTCCTAAACAGTCGTAGCCTCTGTGTTTGTACTGTAAACTGGTCTAGGCGGGACGTAGGGCGTGAACTCCTAGGAAGTGGACTTGGATTTTTTTTGTCTTGTCCAGTCTGACAGAATCTGCTCTAAATGCTCTACCACTACACTTGGTTGGAGAAGCTTCTTTATTGTTTTACGTTATGACACACACTAAGTAGACGTATGAGGGTAATCGACAAAATTTCGGAAACTCCGGAAGGGTTTTGTCTGTTTTTGTGATTATTTCTATTAGTGTTTTGTGCGATTTTAGTGTGATTATGTTATTTTGTGGTCATTTGTCTATTTTTCTCAGTTTGTGCATCTTTGTCATTGTCTTGTGTATTTTTGTTATTTTATATATTTTCCTGTCATTTCTTTTGTTTTTGTTTTTAATTTGCATTTTTTGTCTTTTTTTTATTATTGTCATTTTGTGGTTTTTTGGAGGCATTTTTGTTGTTTTTTGTGGTTTTGTTCATTTTTTTTTCGATTTTGCTATCATTATTTCATTTTGTGGGTTTTACAAGTCATTTTGTGCTTTTATTTTGAGGGCCAGACAAAATTAGAGCGAGGGCCACATCTGCTTGTTAGGAGACGGACGTTCTGTTCTCTTGGTCCTGCCTCTCTGACAGTCCGCCTTTGTCTCGCTTTGTGTTTTCCTCTGCTCGCCGTGTCACCGCCCTGCTGCGATGTCACCAAGTGGCACGACACAGATACATGTGTGTGCGCCCTGATAAAGCCCTCACTGTACTTAATGGCTGGGTCACCTCTCAGACCTCCTGTCATAAGACTTATCCACTCCTCCCAGGTTGAGCTATTAGAGGATGTCACTGCTATTGTGCAACAATGTCCAGTTTCAGATTAATGCTATGCAGGGTTAGAGAAGGCTAATGTTATTCCTGTCAGTTCATCCATTCAACTCACATTCTTTTATCCATTCTCTCCGCTGGGTTTGGTTTTCACTGTGGTTTTAGATCAAATAAGCTGCTTGAAATCCTTTTAAGATTTCTATTTCGTAGCCCAACACCCACAGAACTGCCTGATGATGCAATTTACATAGCAGTAAAACTGGATCAATTAGCGTCTTTGATAAATTATCACTATTATAATATCTAGCTGCTGCTTGATTAATGAGTTTTTAGGTCTGAGTATATTTCTAGCTCACAAATCTGCTCTGTATTCTGTCAAAAGGACCTGATGAGCATCTGACAGATAGAAAATTAAAGATATTTATCCAAAAGCACAAAATCACGACAGTAGTACTACACTGAATTTAAGGTAATGGAAGACAGGATACAGAGGCATTAGCAATGCTTCAATTATTCATTGTGTGTTTGCCTGCAGGCTGACATCTAACAACGTTTTATTGTTTAAGTCTCTCAAAGTCTTTATGCAAATGGAGTTGCACACTCAGGAATGACCCTGAATCTGTTTCCAATCGGAAAACACAGAATCATTTAATATCCCAGTCACTCATGAGCGGACCGCTCTGCATTCCTTAGAGCGTTTGGATTCAGCCTGAGCGCCTGATGTGACCATGTATGGTGTTTTTATAGAGAAGCACTGACAAATGTAGGGTCGACTTGCAATATTTGAACTGAACGCACTGTTTTGGAGATATTTTAGACATTTTCCTGGACCCAGTTCTCTATACGTCCACTATTTTGCCATTTATATGACAAAACGGGCCACTTATGCCTTTTTTCTCTCAGATGCACAAACATAAGTTCTTTAAAAAAGGTCAAGAACCATTTTTTAAGTAAGTTCAGGAGAGAAGAAAAACAACAAAATACCCTCTTTGCTTTTTTTTTTGAAGGGTATTTGCACAATTCACACCATCTAACTACTTTTGCTACCTTTAAAATTACAAGTTTCTGCTGAGTGTACAATTTTAATTCATACTCAAACCCACATGTGTCAAACTTAAGGCCTGGGGGTCAAACCTGGCCCTTTAGAGCATCTAATTTGGCCCTCAGGAGAAAGTAAGTGTCGGAGAAAACATACTTACCAATGATTTCAGTTGTAGATCTATTCAATGAAACTCCACAACATTTGTTCTTCAAATTGTTGATGGAACCTACAATTTTTCAAAATTCTGCATATTTCCACAAATTATGGTCACAAAATGAAGGAAATTTCAAGTAAGTCTCCTGCAGGGACTGATATCTGTCACTTATTGCTCAAATATTGTCAGTGCCTTACATATTTTAAATATGATTTATACTTAAAAGTGCCAATTAAGGCTTTTTAATGCTGAAATTGGCTTGTTTTATTTCCTAAAATCTGCGCCCCACTGGCGATCAAACTGGTCCGTATTTGGCCCCTAAACTAAAATAATTTTGACGCCCTTGCTCCAATTATTATTATTCTTATTCTTATTCTTATTATTTGTTTATTTGAGTGAGACAATGTGTAATAATGTACAGCCAACGTTGTAAATGCACCAGATTTAGCTAAAGGCTCATTTCCATCCGTAGTCCCATTAACCTGTGACGTCAAAACAAACAAAAAAAAAACAGCTTCTTTTCATTTTTTTACGACAGATAATTCCACCTTTATATCTTCATATCTTCACAAAACAAATTGTCTTTGTGTAACAATTCTATATTTCATTTCATGCCTGAAAAATGTGATCGAAAATTGATATTTTATACAAGGAAATCCATTTCCAAGATCTTTTGGGAAAGGTTGACATCTGGAAGTTTAAACAATCTGTCCTTCTGCTTTCATGGTGAAAGTGAACCAAAATGTCAGACCTTTAAATCCACTGGTTGTGGTTTGAACTGGCTCCTGCTGCAGGTGTGAGAGAGGAAACAAGGATGTAGAGTTTAAAGAGAGGCTAGAAAGAGAGCAGCTTAGCGAGGTTAACCAGCCTGGCTTTATTCCCTGGCTGCTGCTGCTGCTGCTACAGACATTCCTGGGTTTAGTTTCACTTCAAACATTTAGACAGAGGTGTCATCGCTTTGGACTTTTTCACAAAAGCATGCTCCAAGGATTTTAATGAGTCAGACGCCGCTGCTTGTGTGTGTGTTTCTGCATATTAAAGTTGGTGTTCAAATATCAACGCTGCATTAGCATTTTTATTCTATTTTTTATTTTTGTTCCTTCTGATTTGCGTCATGTTGCACATCTAACTGCGTGATGCCAATATAAGTTTGTGCAGCCCCCAAAGTAAATACACAAAATGACAACACAATGTGCAGAATTACTCCAAAAAGATGCAAAATGACACCAAAAACACACAAAATAACAGAGAATGCACAAAATGACAACAAAAATGTGCAGAATTACTCCAAAAACACACAAAATTAAACAATAAACAGACAAAATGACACAAAAAATGCACAAAATGACTCTAAAAACATACAAATCTACAAAATAGACTTTAATATGACTTCAAAAACACACAAATTACTTCAAATCATTAGTAAAAACCCACCTGTTCAAACCGGCTTTTCCATAAAACCCTTTTTTGTTTTATTCCCCATGTAAAGCGTCTTTGAGTGTCCAAAAAAGCACTGTAAAAATGTAATGTATTATTACTAATAGCGACCAAAATGCACTAAAACACTTAGAAACACAAAATGACTCCATAAATGCACAAAATTGCCACATAAACAAAATGATGGAAAAATACACTAACACACAAAACTAGAACAAAAATACACAAAGTGACTCCAAAAACACAAAAAAAACTACAACAAAACCACGCAAAATGATGAAAAAATACACTAACACACAAAACTAGAACAAAAATACACAAAGTGACTCCAAAAACACAAAAAAACTACAACAAAACCAGGCAAAATGATGGAAAAATACAGAAGGTGATGTAAAAATAGTCAATAGGACAAAGATATGCACATCTCGCTCTGTAATACTGCATTTGAACAGAATTTTTTTTTTAAATTTTGCATAATATCTGCTATCCCAGATATGTCAGGACTTGGATCTGACTCCCAGCAGATGGATCCATTTTGGTGCAGATGGAGAGAAAGCTCAGGTTTTCACTGATCACCTGATGCACAATCAATGAACAAGTGTTTACCATTGCTATAAGCCTAATTTACAGTCTTATATAATAATATAAACATGTTCATAAAGCAGGACCTTGTGAATGTCACCTGTTCCCCTGTAGATAGAATCCAGATGTTCCTTGTGCACATAGTGTTGTTTGTTTTCTTCCTAGATTTGCTTCATCTTCTGGTTTATTTTCAGCTGTTGCATAATGACGCTCTAGGCACAAACGCCTAATAGTACATTCTGTCAATTTTAGAAATGTAAATTCTCTGTAGTCTTGTTGGATTCCTGTCTGATGGGCAACTGTTACCATGGTAACCATTCAAAGTAAGCCCATCAAACATGTTAGAATGTCAAAATTAAACTTCTTAAACTGCATAAAAATGGAAATTTCTTCACCTTGGGAAGAATTGCTCTCTTTTGGCTTGTTAGTGGCTAGTTTTGCTATCACAGCAGAGTGAGTACACCAAATGATACAATAGGCGCTAATATATGAATTTACAAACACACAAAAATGCACAGAATTACTCCATAAACACACAAAATGCACAACATTACTCTAAAGACATGCAAATTGACAAAATAGACACTAATGTGACTTTGAAAACACAAAGAAATTGAAACACAAACACACAAATGACTCATAACACACAAAACTAAACCAACTATAACCTGCAAATAAAAACACATCAAAATAGACAGACAACAAAATCACACAAATTTGCAACAAAAATTAACACCAAAAACACATAAAATTATAGAAAAATACACAAAGATATGCATAAAGTGAGTATAAAAACAGACAAAACGACAAATCACACTCTATTACTTTACAAACACACAAAATTGCAACAAAAACACACAAAGTGACACCATGAACACACAAAACTACTATAAATAATACAAATTGACAAAATAGACACTAATATGACTTTAAAAACACACACAAATTGAAACAAATATACAAATTGACACCACATACACACAAACGGACACACAAAATGTACAAAAACACTTTAAATTATACAAACAACAACAAATATGGACAAAATGACTCCAAAAACACACAAAATTACACCAAAAACACATTAAATTATAGTAAAATACACACAAAACAATGCATAAAATGACTATATAAACAGACAAAATGACAAATCAAACAATAATATGAATAATTAAATACACACAGAATGACACCATCTGTGCAAACTAAGAATATTTATTCAATATACAATATTTACTATACAGTGCTGTGAAAAATATTTCCCCCCTTCCTGGTTTCTTACTTTTTTGCATGTTTTCCATAGTTTAATGTTTCAATTTATCAAACAAATTTAAACATTAGTCAAAGATAAGACGTGTAAACACAAAATGCAGTTATTAAATGAAGGATTTTATGAATGAGGAAGAAAAAAATCTAAAGCTACATGGCCCTGTGTGATAAAGTGAAAAAAGAAGTAAGAAATCAGGAATATACACCACTGTATATCTTAGAAATATCATCACTGGCTTAGCTTCGCCCTGACGTGACATCTACCTGGAAGAGAGATTGTATGAATAAGTTCAAGTCAACCTGACCTGCTTTTGCAACACTTGTAATAGTTTCAACCATCTTCCTGTTTTTGTCTTTGTCGCTTTTTATTCGGGCACCCGATCAAAAATAAATGGACACAATTCAAGTGCTTTGAAAGGCATAATGGACCACTCGATGTGACGGTGGTCGATGTGGCGGAGCTTAATGTCCTTTGGCGGTGTCCAAACACACAGAGACGTATACAAACACCTGTGCCATCCACTTTATCCCTGAGCTGACACCAGCCTGCTTTAGAGGAGCAGAGCAGAGCGAGTGCGGGGAAAACGAAAGCAAACATGATTTTCCTTTGATGTGGCAGATGCACACAATCGTAACAAGCCCTTTGAGAGAAGGAGAGACAGACACCGGCTGTGTCTATTTAAGCCTTTTTTCATTAACGTGTGCGTAGCATGAGAGATGCGAGGCTTTAATGAGAGGAGGCCATATGACGGGGACACAGAGAAGCACTGAGGTGCAGCAGTGGACCTGCAGCATCATCATCTCACACTACAATAACGAGCACTCTGAGCAGCTCGGGGCACAGCGAGGCGAGAGGAAAAACTGGGTTTAGGGTTCACTGGATGATTTGACTGAAAGCGCTGCTTCGACAAGATAGAAGAGCGGAATAATGAGGCAAAAGCGCCGGCTCCTATTCAAATAAAGGCCAGCATTTTTAGCATGATAACCAGCCATGAGTGTAATCATCCAGTCATCCTGCAGAATGGCCTTTATAACTGGCTGCACTGTCAACTGTCAGAGCAGCAAAGGAAAGTCCAATGTGCTGCACAAGCACACGGAGAAATACTGAGCGTAAAAATAGCTCCAACAAAAGACCAGTCGATACTAAAGTACGTCTACTGGGCCCTGG
Organism: Gouania willdenowi; assembly: GCF_900634775.1. Lineage (NCBI taxonomy): Eukaryota > Metazoa > Chordata > Actinopteri > Blenniiformes > Gobiesocidae > Gouania > Gouania willdenowi. The sequence continues at coordinate 7,028,424 of NC_041049.1, forward strand.
GTTTGGTGATAAGGGAAGCTTGACCCTTCACACACACACACACACACACACACCAACTATAACCTGCTCTGCTTAAACCTTAAGACATCCTTACAATAGGGCGACTTAGTATTACAGAGCAGACATGGTCAACTAGCGGTCCGCCCCCCGATCTAAGTTTGTGCAGCCCCCCAAAAGGAAATACACAAAATTACAAAACAAAATACACAAAATTACAACAAAGTTGCGCAGAATTATTCCATAATGATACAATATAATAGCCAAAACAAAATTGCAAAAAAATACTCTAAAAACACACCACTTAACACAATAAACACTAATGTGATTTTAAAAACACACAAAATTGCAACACAAACACACAATGCGACACCAAAACACAATAAATGACACATAAACTGCACAGTTACCCTAAAAACATACAAATTGACAAAATAGACAATAACATGACTTTAAAAACACACAAAATTGCAACACAAACACAGTGTCACCAATAACACACAACATGACACAAAAAATGCACAACATTAGTCTAAAAACATACAAGTTGACAAAACAGACACAAATATGACTTTAAAAACACACAAACATTTAAACATAAACACACAAATGACTAATGAAACACACAAAATATGCACAAAATTACTCTGTAAACACACAAATTGAAACAATAGACACTAATACGACTTTACAAATAAAATTTCAACAAAAACACACGCAAAATTACTCGAAAACCATATAAGTTGACAAAATAGACACTAATATGACTTTAAAAACACACAAACATTTAAACACAAACACACAAATGAATAATTAGACACAATATTACAATGCAACTACACAAAATGACGCCAAGACTACACAAAATGCACAATCGTGCACTAAAACATACAAATTGACACAATAGACACTAATATGACTTTAAAAACACAAATTATTGCAATAATAACATGCAATATTAGACCAAAAACACACAAAATGATGGAAAAATGCACAAAATGACTCTTCAAAACAGACAAAACAACAAATCAAGCACTAATATGACTTTAAAAGCACATATAATTACACCAGCCATGGAAGATTATTTATTCAATATTTAATAATATTTACAATATTCATTAATATATTTACTTATTCCATATTAGTTTTTAATAAGTTGTCCCAAACCATTTTATTCCTAATATCGGCGGGCCGATAGTATCGCCCATCTCTATAAAAGTCTTTCACTTGAGGTTGAGTGTTTTTAACTTGTTGTCCAGGTTTGGATCAAAGCATCTGTATGAAAGGCTGGTCAGGCTCCACCTTGCAGCGTGTGCACCTCCTCAGTGTCAGGCAGGTGGTCCTGGTGTTATTGGTGATTTATATGCCGTATGTGGGCCATCAGTCAAAGTGAAGGGCAGCGAGCAGTCCCCACATGGTGTATTTATGTGCTGCTAATGCCCTGCAGAGTCAAAATTAAGGCTATAAAACATGGCTTGAACTTTTTCCCGCTCATATCTGCGCTCTGTGAAGTTTGTTCCCTCACTACTATCCTTCCTCTGTGAGCCTTTGTTCTCTGCATTGCAGCCATGAAAGCACCTGAGTCATGATATCTGTGGATGGTTAATTTAGGAAAGCAGGTGGGCAGAGAGATAAGTCTTTTCTCACTAATAAATCCCTTTGCAATGAGGCCAACTGAAGTGAATTTTAATTTGTAGCGAGTGGAAACACTTTGGATGAAACTAGCCTTGAATGACCACCAATCAGAGCTCTCTGGGTGTGTCCGAATATTCCCTCCTATCTCCTTTCCTAGCCACTTTTCCTTTAACCCCCGGAAGTGGCGGCCATGGTAAGGAGCGTTCCAATTCTCTAAAAGCTAAGGAAAAAAGGCTCAATGCTTCTTTTTATAACCTCCTTTAGCCTAGGAAACACTGATGCATCCTTAACCAAAGGAGACTAGATAATGCTACCCCACAATTCCTTGCGGTCACAACATTTAAAGGGGCCCACTTATCCGAGTGTTCACGGAAACTCATGATGACTAAAAACAGAGCGCTCAGTCGTTGAAGAAAAAGGGATCTGAGACATTTTTAGCCATACTATGTTTTATTCTAGATATTTATCTCACCTAGGAATGCTTTGTGTGGTTGTACATGTTAAAGTCTACAATGTTATGTAGGCCTATGTCTTACATAAATGTAACAATTTCATAAAATCATACTTATTTTGTATTAATGTTGATTTCTGAGTAGAAGGTGAGTGTGAACAACTATTCTCAATGTGACGTTCTTTTAGTTTCACTTCAGTTCCTCGTAGCCTGGCAACCTCTTTTCCTTTGATGTACATTCAAACCTTGTGATATTTGAGATTATATCAACGGTTAGAGGCACTCGGCAAAGTATTATAAATGCGCTTTTAGAAACAAATAAACTGATAAATGTGCTTTTAATAGTCCATTTTTGGACATTTGTCACTAACCTTCGTTGCTGTCAGATTATTACGTCACCTAGGGGAAGTGTACGGTGGCCTTAAAAGCTCACAACACAACACAGGATGACGAATGCCGGAACACAAATCAAAAGCGCAAAGAAGAGTGAGATTAACGTTGGTGTCGGTGCCCTATCCTTTCACAGGCCTGATCCTTTCCGTCACTCGTGGATTTTTACCGGACTGCTTTCTTGTTGTTGTGCGCTTTCATTTTGAGTTGTGTTGTGAGCTTTTACGTCCACCGTAGAAGTGCGTCTCATTGTCAAAAGAATGTGATGGCCTTTCCCTAACTCCTTTAGGAAGTCTCCTAACAACTTTCCTTAACCTAACGTCATCCCTGAGGTTAAGGAAAAGTGGATATGAAAGGAGATTGGAGGGACTATTAGGACGCAGCCTCTGATTGGCCGAACCATCTCCTAATTACAGGTGGACTGATGTGATTGGCTGAGTAGTGTCTAATCTGTGAGTTTGGTGGCGTTTGGTCCATAGAGAGGCTAAGCTAACGCTACAGCCTTGTTTTACAGCTACAGGCTAGAGCTATAATTAAACAGCCCAGACCAGACTAATGGAAGGAGGAACTCTGTGTGTCAGATGACTAATTGCTACACTCCGTCTCTCTCTTTCAAAGCGTACACACACTCGTTTCATTTGTGTGTTCTAATCTAATGTAGCTCGCAGACTCAGACTCTCACTGAGGAAGGTCGTTTCCTCCTCTTCGTCGTTTCTCCCCCAGTGAAGAATGTTCTGGACTTAATGAGAAGCTCCTCATTACGGTTTTCCTCTTTTCTCTCAGCTTCTTATCTTTGGGATTTTTTTTTTTTTTTTTTTAATGCGACTCTGGGCGCTGCTCTGTGATGTAACTGACCTGAGAGTTTAGGAGTGGAATGCACTTTGTGGGTTTTACTGTAGATACAATCTATCACTCATAATCACGCCCCAAAATCTCACATTGTCGCTTGTGTAATAGTTTTCATTCTTCACTGTAAATGTCCTGCCTAGAGGTGAGGGTGAGGTCATTGAGAACCTCTTCAAACCATTTATTTATTATATTTCCATTTTATATCCAATAAAAAACATATTGGTAAAAAGTTACTGGTAGCTGTCTTTGATCATTTGCAGTCATTTTTAGAGAAACAACTGTAAATCTCTAAAGCAGTGGTTCTCATACTTTTGTGTGTTCCCCACTTTGAACGAAGGTGATCTATCAAACCCCACCGACGCCCGTTGCCCCCTAAATAATTCTGACAAATAACACATTTTCAAATTAATTGAACTAACAGGGAACAAGAAACATCATATTTCTTTTTTTTTTTTTTTTTTTTACTTGTCTGCACATGCTGTCAAAGGTCAACACCACAGGAAGTGCAATCATTATGAGACAGCAATGCATGTTTTGTTATTGCAATAAAATACATTGATTTATTTTATTGCTTAATTGTGACCATCACCAGCCCTCCCTAAGGAAGGGTAAGAAATCTTTTATTATAGGGAGGATATAAAAAGGGAGAGCAGTGTTAACATCATATTTCAAAATAAATCACAAACTAGATTAAACAGAACAAATGTAAAAGTGCACAAGTCAAAAACACAGGTGATAACAGAACATTGTTTGTAAAAAATAAACAAAAAAATAATTATTTTTCGAAAGTTTGTTAATTGTTCCACTCCATGTGGAGTACATGCAGACGTAAATCGTTTTTGCACTTTAGTTCCACGTTACATTTTGTTGCCGGTCGCATATCTAAAAATTAAATGTAATAATTTAATGTTTTTACACTTTAAGAAGCACTGCGTGGTTAAAGGGTAAAAAAGGATAAAATGTAATAGTAAACAATGTATGAAAAAAACTTTCATTTATTTTTGAATAAAAAAAGATTTTAGAATCCAATTGCATTGTAGATATTTTTTTGTAATGATTGTCAATTTATTTTCATTTTTCTTCAATAGTCAATATTCTGTGAAGCAAATAAATTCTATTAAAATTGACAGATTTTGTGAGGTCATTAAAAAAAGTGGAATAGCTGCAATAACTTTATTTTAGATTATACAAAATGATGTGTTACTTCTTCTTAATCTTCTCTGTAAATCATTTAAAGGGGAAGAGTTAATGTTTTATTATTATTATTATTATTATTATGTAGTTTTACTCGAACATCTTTGATGACAATGTTTCCTTTATAGTTGCAAAGAGGTGGAAAATTTCTGGTAATTTTCAATGAAAACTTAAGCTTTGGAATTTAGGGAATATTAGAAAATATGAACTTTTCGTGCAATTATTTATTTTAATCAAATGGAAATTAAGAGTAATTTAAAATAACTATCATATCTTAACATAAATATTAGCAGCCATTCACAAATACTACAATTAAAGAACATAACATTTCAACTAGGTTTGCAAAATTCTGGGAATTTTCAAAATTGGATGATATGAGATTTTTTTTATTTATTTTTTTATTTTTTTATATTAAAGGTCAGGTTAAATAGGTTTGGGAAAATATATATTTTAGCATCATCAGTTATTTAAAAGCTACTCCCAATTTCTGGTTATTTCCAATAAATAATTTCCATCTAAAGTTTATTTTCCGCCCACATACAGAGGAGGATATGAGTGCCCCGTGACCGATGGATGGATGGATGGATGGATGGATGGATGGATGGATGGATAGACGAGTTGTAACATTTCATCATTTTTCTCTCTTCCAGATACGATGGAGCCGTGGTGGGCGTGGCAGTTCACTCTGGTCACCATGGCAACCCTGCACCTCAGCCCCTGTCGCGGCATTGAATTCATCTCCGACACCGTGATCAACAACGTGGTGGCGGACCCTCGCACCGGCCGCCTCTATGTGGGTGCAGTCAACGCCCTGTACCAGCTGAGCCCCAACATGGTGGTGGAGCATCGCATTGAGACGGGCCCTAAAAAAGACAACCGCCAATGCACGCCGCCCGTCACCGATGCCTGCGAGGAGGCCGTGGACACGGACAACCACAACAAGCTGCTGCTGGTGCACGGGGGCAAGGACGTGCTGGTGGTGTGCGGCAGCGTCTACAGGGGCATCTGCTCCCTGAGGAACCTCAGCAACGTGGAGCAGCTGCTCTACTTCAGCGACACCAAGGGAGAGAAGTCGTACGTGGCCAGCGCCGAGGAGAGCGTCTCCGTGGTGGGGGTGATGTCGTACTTCACCAAGGACCGGGACAACCTGACGGTGTTCCTGGTGAGGAGGAAAACACACACACACACACACACTGACAGCTTTATGTAGTTTCCAGAGGTAAATAAATAAATGAAATGGAATGATCTCTACCATCTGTGATCCACTTCGAGTAGACACAATAAAAGTTGAATTTGTTCAGGAATTAGATTGGGGGCCATATGGGAAATGTGCGCCCTTGTCAGCTTTTTTTTTTAAAATGTTTTTCAATTCATCTCCAGCAGGCAGCGTCTCTGGATTGCCTTTTTAAAGATGGCTCATGTCGTCTAATAGAATGGCCTCTCAGAACATGCGAGAAGAAGCTTTTGATTGAAAATTCTCTTCAGATATGCCGACAGTCGATTCCTTTTTGCGAAGGAAAGACGGAACAGTTTCTGTTGACATATCATCTGTTGGTGATACAGACAGAATACAAAGGCCAAACTTTACCCTCTTGGATCTGTTTTTGCTGATGTAAGCTTAAGCAGATAATACCATAATGAAAGGAAATACACCCAATAACACTGTGTAATAATTAAAAATAAACCTAGACTTTGTTTCCTGACTTTATTATTAGGGGTGTAACAATTCGGTTTAGCAACCATTCAATTCAAATCACAATTTGTTGTTTCAGATTCAATTCATGGACGATATCAGTTAATTTATTTATGATTTGACACGAAAAGATTCAGTGACTTGAAATCAATTCAGTAACTTTTTAGACAAAATAATAATAATTCACCCAGTGTGACTGAAATAAATCCCTGACTACTGCACAGTACAGGTCAGGTTTTTTAGATTCCTGATGTTTCTTGTAAGGAAAATGTCTATAAATTAATTATGGACATTTGTATTTTGTATTTTTTGTTTTTTTGTATTTTTCTTCCATTCGTTAAAAAATAAAAAAAAATAAAAATTAATAACATAAAAGTTCACAAACTTTGAATGAAAGGGAGCAGAAAGAAGAATAATCTTCAATCTTCAAGCAAGTCAACAACATTTTATTACATAAAAATACCTATTAGCTTTACCTGACTCTTCTGTTTGGTTATTCAACATAGAAATAATACAATATTAAGTGAAACCAATATCTTTTAGGTTAAATGAGCAGTGGTTGAACCTGATACTTTCTGCATCGTCTCGTTCTCAGGTCGGTAAAGGATACGGAAGCCACGACAGCACCAAGCTGATCTCCACCAGGATCCTGCAGGACTACGGGGACTGGGTGGTCTTTGACAGCATCATCGAGGCCTCTGCGGTGCAGGCCAACCCCTTCGTCCTGCGCTACCTCCACGACTTCCGCTTCGCCTTCAAAGATGGCGACTTCGTCTACTTCCTGTTCTCTCGGACGCTGGGCGTGCAGGACACAAAGAACTTCACCTTCGTGTCCAGGATGTGCGAGGACGATCAGGGTTATTACTCCTACACGGAGCTGCAGCTCAACTGCAGCAGCAGCAACAACAAGTACAACAAAGCTCAGGTAATCGCCGCGCTCCTCTTTTTCTGCTGCAGGATGTCCGCGTCAGCGTTTCTGTAAAGACTCACTCTGCCGTAACCGAAGAAAACAAACACTCTATCTGTTGTTTGACTCGCAGGCTGCCTACGTAGCAGCACCAGGGGAAGCGCTGGCGAAGAATTTGACCGACTCAGGCCAATATGGGAGCGTTTCTGCCACCGACAAAGTGCTTTTTGTCATCCTGACCTCTGATGAAGACCCTTCCAACTCTGCCATGTGTACGTTTCCTCCCAATTCCTCCCCAGGTTTCTGATGGCTGCTAATGAGTGCAGGAAAGATTTTTACTGTATGTTTTCAAACAAGATAAAAGAGTGCTTCAAACTTGCAGCATAGTTTACAAACGCAGATTTTGTATAAGAGACAACGGCAACTGGCAACTGACACTAAACATACACTGATTAAATAAAAAGTACATAATTACAGGAGAATACACAAAAGAACAACAAACATACTTAAAAGGACAAAAAATACACAAAAGGATTAAAAAAACATACAAAATGACAGGTAAATACACAAAAGGACAACAAAGATAAACAAAAGTACATCAAAATACACAAAAGGATTCAAAAACATTCAGATTTACAGGAAAATACACAAAAGGACAACAAATTTACACAAAAAAATGCAAAATTACGCAAATGGACAATAAAAATACACAAAACAACAGTAACAATACAAACACTGACCAAAAAAACACAAAGGACAGTAAAAAAAAACACAAAACATGCAAACAGACAACAGAATACATAAAATGAAAATAAAAATACACACAAATAACAGAGAAACTCACAAAAGTTCACTAAATGACTCATGACATAAACTTTGTTCTTTCCTGTATTAATGCTCAAATTGGATTATTATTCTCAATGCTGACAGGAATATTGATCATTTTCTGTCGCTACGTTCTTATAAGTCGCCGTCTCTGCTGGGTTGGACGTTACATTAAGTAGTTAAAAGTGTAATATTTCTTTAAGAAAAAGAGAACCTCAATCCTTACTGAACGCTGTGAAGAGAAAGTTTCCTGAGCTGTGAAGATAATAACCAACAGTTTGATTAATCTGCTACAAGCAGGAAGAAATAGTCCTTTACATTTTTTTTTTAAAGGCCAGTTTAATCCAAGCACACTAACTGCATTGGCTTCTAATAGTTCTGCTTTAAATTAATAGCTCCTGTTCGTTCTAATCAGCCATGTCGGGCATTTTCAGATTTGTAGTGCACACATTCATATAAATCAGACCTCATCGATCTTCTCCAGCCACTACAAGGGCACTGAGTAATGCAAAGGGTCAGTGTTTGATAGATAGTTACACTGTTCGCCTAAATTATCATCATTAATATTCATGTTGGGAGTAAAATATTAATTATATCAAATACCAGGGGAGGTTTAAACTCTTTTCTGTAGATGTTGGTTTTTGACTCAATGTGAACTCAGATTAAATACATTAACATTCATACTTAATCGTTTTGTGATCTCAAACTAAGCCAACAATGATCTCATGTTTCTCTACATTGCTGCTGTCATATCATCGTCTGCCACAAGAGGACACTGTTCTTCTTCTTCATCATATTTATACAATCAGTATATTAATCAGTGGTTCTCAAATTTGTTCTTCTATTTGGGGTCGAGAGACACTGGGAGAGGGTCGCCAGATGCTTTCAAGAAACAGATTTTTTTTTTTGAGCGATTTGAGCCCATTTTTACACTTTTTCACACTGAACACACCACATTTTAACCTATTTCCATCACTTTTTCTTGCCACATTTTTGCTCCCTTTAATGCATTTTTTCTGCATTACTCCCATTTCTGCCACTTCTTCATTAAATTTCAATGCATTTTCAGCATATTTTTTCCACTTTAAAGACATTTTCAGCACTTTTAAACCCTTTCCACCACTTTTCCCACATATCTTGACCCATTATTCTCACTTTTAACCTCTTTTCACTATATTTCATATTTATTTTGGCCAATTTTACCACATTCACGATTAGTATTGCCCATTATTTGCCAGTTTAAACTAATTTCTCCTACATTTTTAAATCCCATTACCCACAATTTGCAACGTTTAACCAATTTCTGTGGATTTTCATCACTTTTAACTAGGCATGTAACGATTCACTCAACTCCCGATGCGATTCGATTCACGATACTGGGTTCACGATACGATTCTCTCACGATTTATTTTACAAAATGGAACTGTAGACAAATTTTAGAAAATACTGTATTATTTTCCTTTTATTTTTCATTGTCAAAAGAATTCCTTTTAAACTATTCAAAACAATGCAATTTAACTAAAAATAAATCTTGAATGAAATAAATAAAGGAATAATACAAATGAAAATGAAGCCTATTAATTTAAATTCTGGTTCTATAATAAACAATGCAAAACTGCATAATAGTTCTTTTCTTTTAAAAGTGCAACTGAAAATGTATTTTGTGCCTTAACAATTGGACTTTAAAAAAAAAAAAAACCGTGATTACACTGATTTACGTCATATTTGTTTAAACCAGCAGAGGGCGCTGGTAACACAGTGGTCGGTTGGCATGCAGATATCTTGCAGTGAAGAAGAGAAGCTATGCTAGCAGACAGAGCTAATAGAAAAACGTGACTTTTACAGATATTAAAGTAATATTACAGATATTCTTTCGGTGCTAAAGGGGTAATGAATCATTTATTAACATATTTAAGAGTAGAAGGCGGCCAGAAAGAAAGTATTAGCAGACTCCGCCCGCCGCCTACACTTGTGGATACCCTCTGCTGGTTAAATAAAGTACTGCAATTCAATTTTCAGAAAATTGACATCAACCGTGATACCTATGAATCGATTTTTAACTGCCTTACGATTAATCGTTACATCCCTACTTTTAACCCATTTTATTTCTGATTAAAACAAGAATTTACTTCTTTTAGATGACTATATCATATGGCGCAAATTATAATAACCTTCCTTGATCACAGTGGATATTATTAATAAAATAAATATGGTTATCACAGATTCATAGAACAATGGACCATCGTTTTGCTGACTTTATGGATGGACCCCAAAAAAATCTCTCCCCTTTATTCCCCCTTATAGATGATCCTGTCTCCACGTGACTCTTCTTCAATGTTTATTTTAACTTTATTTTGGAGGTTGTGGGTTGTAAAGGTTAAAAATCACTGATATATTGGACTCCACATCCCACAATTCTGTGTGTGTTGTCAATATATTGTATTTGTGTGTGTGTATGTGTGTGTACTTTTACTTTTAATAACTCCTACTAATGTGTTTGTCACTATTTCCTTGGTTGTTGGACTTTATTGCGTAAAGAAATAACTAATATTACTATTAAATAGTCTTATTATTTGTATTACTGCAGGTATGTACCCACTGAGGTCCATTAATCGCCGTCTGGTGGAGATAATAGGGGCCTGTTACAGCTACAATGGCCTCATCAACAAAAAGGCAGCTGTGTACTCGCCCTATTCCTCCAAGTCTGAGGAGCTGTGCAGTAATAATCAGGTGGGAATCTGCCCCGATCACAAAAAAAATCATCTTTAATTTGAATGAAATAAAGGGTGTGGTTACATCATGCTTTGCTTCTTCCCTTTAGAAGGACATGGCTGAAAGATACAGGTGCGGTGCAGAGTTTCTACCGTCCCCGCTGGCCAGTAAGGCTGAATTCGCCCTCACGGCTGAGCCCACATTGGTTCGTAGGAGTCCGATGGTTGCTGTGGCAGTCGCCGTGGAGATGGGACACGCAGTGGCCTTTGTGGGTACTGCAGCCGGAGAGGTAACACAAGCTACTTACTTTCCTACTTTCTGCTTTCATCAATAGTGAATGTTTGCATTGACTGGTTTAGACTTTAGACCACCTCTTTTCAGCACCCCTAATTACCAGAACCTTCATAAGAATAATAACGAGGAAATACAGAGGAAGAACTGAAAGAAATGAGAAAATAAAAAGTAATAAAAGTCCAAAAAAACATTTTAAACAAGACTTAAAGTTGTTTTTCTAATGTATTGTTGTCTTAGGCTGTTAATAAATAAATAAAACAGTGTTAACCAATAGTACATTATATTCCAGACTATAAGTCGCACTGGTGTATTGGAATTTATTGTTTTCTTTAAAAAAAAATCCACACATACGTTGCTGTGTGGCTACAAGTCATATGCCCAGATGTTAGACTGCTTCCTATTGGCTCAGTGCAATGCTAATGGACACCTCGTCAGTGTGCCCCAGGGCAGCTGTGGCTACAATAGTAGCTTACCACCCCTAAGTGTGGCGTAAGAATAATCCCTTGATTCTGTAAAGTTACTTTGAGTTCCCAAAAAAAGATTTGTATAAAATTGATGTATCATTATTATTATTATTATTATTATTATTATTATTATTATTATTATTTTTAAGCCAATTGTGTGTCTTTTTTTATAAGAGGTGTTCTATTAGCTAAAGGAGGAGCTAAACCCTAATCGATTCAACCAATCAGAGCCTGCCAATAGCTCCTATCTTTTGTGAAAAACAAAGGTTCCGTGTACGCCTGCTCCTCCTCACTGCTCCATGTCTGCGTATCAGTCCATTTACAGCTAGCTATGGTTATTGTTTACTGTAATCAGGCTGCTGCTAGCATGCTATGCTAACTGTTGGTCAGCTTTACTGGGTTTAAACCCAAGTCCATCCCAGAATGTAGTCGGACGTGAACAAACTTTACGTGGTGGTTTTGATACTTCATGCTAGTTACTGTATTATGGTCAGAAATCTAATGTGGCTTTGCAACACTGTGAAAAATTGTTCTTTCACTTTTTTATTTGTTTATTTGTTCATTGGATCCACATCAGCTTACACCATGAGGGTTGCTGGGATCCGTAAATGTAACAAACCGACAGAAATACATAAAAAGTTACATCAAGACACATTTTCCTTACACCAACAAACAAATAAAAAATACGTGATATATACATTAAGATTGGTAAAGAAAAAAAATGATTTCACACGTTTTTCAGGTCCCTAGGCAGTTTGTTCCATAAGTGAAAAGCTCTAAAATTGACATTTGTAAATAGTTAATATTAGTACGATTGGTGACTTTCACACAGTGATTCACATTTCACAATTTTAATCACTAGATGGTGCTCTGCCGACTGGCTAAAGAATATATATTTATGTATAGGTCGCTTTGCCGTATAAGTCGCTTTTTTAGTTTTAAGTGGAAAAAAATAGTGACTTATGCCCTGGACAATAGAGAACATCTACCATACTGTACCACTGCTTTATGGGCTTTCATTAGTGTAAAGATTACTGATATGATCCTACTCAAGTAGAAATACTGTTACTTGATTTCAATTATACTCAAGTATAAATAAATCATACATAAAATACTCATTTACAAGAAAAAAGTAGCTCAAATAAATAGTACTTTAACCCCCCACATTTTTTTTTTTGGTAATAAATCTTGCCGTGGTTCTTTTACATACAGTAAACATCTCATGTATAAACTTAAAAAGAAAGAGACCAAATCTACCACAATTGGAACTTCATTTATTTTCCACAAATCTGTATAAACTAAAAGGTTTTTCAAAATGTGCATTTATTTTTTTAAACAAAATAACACCAATGAAATCGTCAGTAGTACAGCTACATTTATGGACTCTAAAACAGATGCTTTAGAAAACTATGTTAAGGTTTCATTTATTCAGACCACTTTTTTTCAGGAAATTGACTTTGATCTCCTGACATCAAAGTGATCAGCAGATGCCTCTGAAGAAGGCTGGCAGTTGACAGTCGAAACATAAGCAAACAGTCGAAAACTAATAATTTACAAAGAAATGTTTTACTTATTTTAAAACATACTTAAGTACAAGTAAAACTATTGATTTAGAAGTATACTCTAAAAAGTACAAGTACCCATAAAAACAACCCAATTACAGTAACGTGAGTACTTGTAATCTATTACTTTCACCTCTGCTGTTTTGTCTTTATACTCTGGGTTCAATTTTCATCCATCAACAAACTAAAGAGCAGTTTATTTGTTTGCGTAGGTGCTGAAGGTTCACTTGGCTTCCCAATCTGAGGTTTACGGACGAACATTGGGCGAAGTGAGCGCCAGCAAGGTCAACAAGAACTTGCTGCTGGATTCCAGCCTCCAACACTTGTACATCACCACGGAGAAAAAGGTCAGCCTCCCTCAGATTGTCCACTGATTGATTCTTCTGTTACCAAATCTATTTCTCTCGCCCACCATCCATCCATCCATCCAACACCTCCGTGTCTCCGAAGGTCAAGGACTCTGCCGCGTGCTTACTTCTGGTTTTCCTCCTTCATCCATCAAATCTACGCAAAACCAGCCTTTCATTTATTCAGCCTGTCGTGTTTGATCATTTAGTCGTTGGCCTGGCTAACACCAATACATCCGTCTACATTACCGCACACGAGTCGCGCATTGATGCACTCGCACCGTCTCCTTCTCTCCCGCTACGTTTATTGTTTTCCGTGCTGCCTTTTGTCTCTCCATCCATCTTTCTTTCCTTTTTGTCCTTTCGTCTTTCTGTCATCATCGCTCTCTGAGGCAAGGTTGATTGTATTGATTGAGAAATGAATTAATTACAAGAGAACAATTTACTCTGATCAAGGCGAGTGACAACGGTGCATCTTGTTCCTTTTGTTCATTGAGATTTATTAGATCGGCCTCTCGTGCCAGGAAGAGAAATGATTTCTCTCAGCTGGCTGTGACGACTTTTCTCTAATAAAATTTCATCAATGCAAGGTTTAACAATACATCACAATTTAAGGTTTCACCGGTTGTGCATCAGTTCCTTATTGTGTACATTCATTCAATCCGACTGTTTGCTATGAGACTAGACGAGACGTTGCATCTCTTTTCTGCGTCTCATGATGGATGTCAAAGCCAGGTTGTAAAACGTCTGAGCAACAAAACTGAATCCAAGTACTTTACTGTGCATTTCTAATAGAGAATCATCATTTTTATATGAATACAACTTTTATCCGTGCACAAACCACAACGTGACCATGGCTAATGGTCAATGCCTCCAGCAAAACTGACCATAACCTCATTTCTTGCCCAGTACCTTTCACCTGGCCTCAGTCTACGGTAGTAATGATAATGATTTTAACATTTTATTAATTTAAAAAAAATAAATAAAAAATGTATGCAATTTAAAATGTTTTTTTAATGTAATTTTGAATTATTATTTTTTAATGTAATTTGAATTATTTTATTGTAATTTTTTATTTATATATTTTTTATTTATTTAAATTCTTTTTTTTATTGTTATTTTTATTATTATCAAATGTATATTAAATGTGTTTTTAAATGTAATTCAAAATTTTATTTTACATTTATTTTGTTTTTATTTTTTCATGTAATTTTTAATAATTTTTTAGATGTAATTTTTAATTATTACTTTTTATTGAAATTTTAATTATTTTTAAATGTAATTAAAACATTTTTTTAAGTAATTTTGCATTTTTTCATTTATTATTTTAATTATTATTATTTTTATTATTATCATATGTATTTTTTAACCGGTAGAATGTGCATAACTTGCACTGTATATATTGTGAATAGACCACTCCCCCCAAGGACTACAGATAGAAATTAAGTCTGGTACAAACATCTCTGTTTTTATAACTTAATGTATTTGTACGCTGTGCAAATAAATAAATAAATATATGAAATTAATACATATGCTAGTGTGAGTGCACTCTACGATCAGCCACTTTTTTGTCTAATAAAAACTGGCCAAAAGCAACATAATGATGTATTTAAATGGCTTGGAAATGTTCTTAGTCTCTAAAAAGAAAATTCTGTTTTCGTTGTATTTCTTTTCCCACTTTGAAACAAAGTTGTAAATTCTAGAGACTTTTCTATCACAACTTAATGACTTTACCGTTAAAAAAGTTACAACTTCCAGCTCCGGATGTAAAAGTTCATAAACCATGACCTCATACCTTTCCAATCTTCTGCCATCTATTTTCAGATCACCAAGGTTCCTGTCCAGGCCTGCCACCTAAAGACTGACTGTCACTCCTGCGTGGCCACAAAAGATCCGTACTGTGGCTGGTGCGTCCTGGAGGGAAGGTGAGCAATAAAACACCTCCTCACCTGATTTATAGAGAAAAAACACAATAAAACAAAGCCGTTTCAGGCTATATGCAGATGAGCTACTGTTAATTTCAACAGCGTTTATACAAAGTGAGCAAAAAATAAATTATGAAAATCATTGTAGGGGAGTTTGGAAATAGATACTTGGAATCTGTTTGATGATGAATACCAAATATAGTAGTATATATCAGACATGGGCAACTGGCGGCCCGGGGGCCACATATGGCCCTCAGTCTAATTTCTTTGCGGCCCCCAAGGCAAATCTCCAAAAATTTTAATTCGAGAAGTTGTAAGGAATGTAAAGCCCAATATATTGCAAAGTACACAAAAACACACAAAATGACTAATGAAACAGACAACAAAAGACAGACACAGCAACGTCTTAGACGAACAAAATTACTACAAAAACATCAACAAATTACAGAATAGTTCCAAAGACACACAAACTGTTAACAAAAATACACAAAATGACAGGATAATACAGAAAATAACAACAAAAAAACAGAAAGTGCCCCCAACGATGCACAAATCGACAGCGAAAATGCCAGAAAAATAGACAAAATTAGAACACAAAAAATAACAAAAACACATAATGATAAATGAGCCAAAAAGACAACCCCCCCCCCCCATATTAATGCTGATCATTATTCAAAATGCTGATGTTTAGAATGTGGCCCTCGGATCAGACAGTCACATTTTTGTGGCCCCCGCTGCGATATAGTTGCCCATCCCTGGTATTTATGCTGCTTTCAGGTGCACCAGGAAACAGGAGTGCAGCAGGTCGTCAGAGGAAAACACGTGGCTGTGGGCTCCCGATCAGAAGTGCGTTCAGATCGTGGCCTTTGACCCCCCCAACCTGAGCTGTAAGACGACGCAGCAGGTGAGAGAGACGAGCAAAGAGGGTTTTTTATTTTGTCTTGCTGTGGGGCTGAAACTTCCCTCAGGCTTGCTGAGCTGCAGTTTAAAACCCAGTCAGACCTGAAACTCCCAGGAGTCAGCAGTTGTTCTGTCCCACCCTGTGTGTTTGGTACGTGGACCCCTGAGGGAGCTGATTTCAGTATATCCAACAAAAAAAATGCATTTTCACATTTTTGTTCTGGCTGACGGCTGATTTTTAAACATCTGTGTGGTTTCACTTCACACAGTTATCTTTGTGCTTCCTGGTCGGGTTGCATCGCATACAGAAACAGCTGATGATGCTTTGTTTATGGTGGATTCTGTATAAATAACAGCACTTTTATTCAGTCTAACAAATATCATGACAGGTTTCTCTCTGTGTGCTGAGAGGTTGTATCCTCTTGGGAACCAAGGTTTGTGATTTTCTGTCTGTTTGAAGCTAAAACAATAACTCACAACTTAGACTTTATAATATGTCTTTATTCTAAATGCTCTGACATTCCCACGGTAATGGACAATTGATTGTTTTACTGAAAAATATAAGCGACACTTACATAAAATGACTAAATATATCAATATATATTATCCTAAATACCAGATAAATCCATTTTATCACCTGATTTCAATTTAATTTTAATAACATATAATTATGTGTAAAAACTGTATCTTCACATTAGATTTGCTGCTTTAAAAAAAATAAAAAATACAGACCAATAACTACAAAAAGTGAATGAAGTCCTAGGGCAGACATGGGCAACTAGCGGTTCGAGGGCCTCATACAGCCCTCAGACTTATTTTGTGCGGCCGCCAAAGTAAACACACAAAGTTACTTCAAAAACACACACAAGATGACTAAAATAATCAAAATGACTCCAAAAACACACAGGAGGACTACATAACCGACATAAAAACATGTAGAATTATAGAAAAATACACAAAATGAAAACAAAAATACACACAAGATGACTAAAATAATCAAAATGACTCCAAAAACACACAGGAGGACTTCATAAACAACATAAAAACATAGAAAACAATGATGAAAATAACTAAGATGAAAACAGAAATACACACATTCACAATAAGTCACTTAAAATGGCAACGAATACATACAAAATTTTTAAAAAAAAACAACAAAATGCAATATAATTGACCAAACATCAACCAAAATACACAAAATGACTCAAAAACACACATAAAGAAAACAGTAATATAAATATAAATGTTTTTTTCTCATAAAATGTAAATTCTGCAATCTATTTTGAGTGTTTACATGGAAATATTTGTGAAAATAATTTCGTGGAAACCCATAAAATCTGTTTCTACAGCTACTTATATGATTACAATAATTGTCCCATTATTAAAACACACATTTCCTATCAAACTGCCCAGTATCTTCCATGTTATTGTTGGAATTGAAACATTCCCGTTAAATCCCCTCAGTGGAGAAGCAGTGGAAAACCTTGTACGTACTGTATGTGGCACCAGGGACCTTGAGCCTGGCTGTTATTATCACCGTCTGCTTTTTCTTAAGTATTATTTTGGTTGTTTCATCGCAGACTACAAAGTGTTGTTTTCACATTCTCCAGCCATTCCAGCTTCTGTCCACAGATAAATCACTTTAAAACTTAAAACGTACAGGCTGCGTTGAGCTCTCCTGTTTAATCTCCTAAAAGAGGAACAACAGAATTTATCACAGTGAGGGCCACAAACATGTGACCGTCTGATCCAAAGGCCACGTTATACAATAATGACCAAACTGACCAATAATAAAAGACAGAACACATTGTTTTCTTTATTTCTGTTGTCAGTATTTTGTATTTTTGTTGTCATTTTATTAGTAATTTTCATACATTACATATATGTGTTGTTTATGTGTGTAGTTGTTGTCATTTTGTGGAGTTTTTATGTTGTTTTGCAGTCAATCTTTTGTGTTTTTCTGTAAATTTGTGTGGTCTCATTGTTTTTGGTCTTTAATATGTGTATTTTTTTTTGGTCCTGTAGGAAATGTTGTCATTGTGTGGTGTGTTTTTGTTGTCATTATGTGAGTTTTTGTTGTCATTATGTGTGTTTTTGTTGTCATTATGTGAGTTTTTGTTGTCATTTTCGATATTTTTGTCATCATTTTTAAGTTTTGCTGTTGTTTTATGTATTTGGTTGCCATTTTGTGATTTTGTTGTTTTTGTGGGTTTTTTGGGGCATTTTGTGGGTTTTTGTTGTTTATTTTTTAGATTGTCATGCTGTTTTTCTTGCTGTTTTGTGTATTTTTTGTCTATTTTTGTTGCAATTTTGTTGGTATCTGTTGTTGTTTTGTGGGTTTTTTTCACTTCATTTATATTTTTGTTCTCATTTTCTGGGTTTTTCTTGTATTTTTGTATTTTTTTTTTCTTTTTGGTTATCTTTGTTCTCATTTTGCAGGTTTTTCTTGTCTTTTTCTGTATTTATTTTTCTTTTTGTCTATCTTTGTTCTCATTTTGTGGGTTTTTCTTGCATTTTTGTAATTTGTATTTCTTTTTGTCTATCTTTGTTCTCATTTTGCAGGTTTTTCTTGTCATTTTGTGTATTTATTTTGGGGGCTGCACAAAGTCCCTATTTTGGTCCATCAGGAAAACTCCGACATCTTTGTGCCATTGACATTTTAAAATCCTTACTTCTTGCTATGCTTGGTTGGTCCTCTGAGGTTTTTCTGTTTGGCTTCATATTCGTTTCCTTCGCACTGAAAACTCTTATCGTTGCAGTCGACTCACGCTGATTGCATATTTTCCTGTGTCTGGACGAGACAGATTCCTGTCTGCTGCAACTTTTTTACTGGTTTTGGAAGCAGATTATTTGATATGATTATGGTAAAGTGTAAAGATTTCATCATCAGAGCACATTTTCAAAGGGCGCCACTATCAAAAGGAGAGTAAACTTTAATCATGTTAATCCCTCAAGAGTAGAATCATCCCACACGACAGCATGAAAAAGTCCCAGGAAGGCTTTTTCAGTAAAAACGCTGCTGTTGCCATTTTTAATAAAAACACTTTGTATGAACCAGACAAAAGCTTTTATTCTCCTCCTCCTCTTCATCCACCTTTACCTCTACTTCCTTTGTGTGGATCAACACCAACCGTCACATCTGAAGTGTGAACAGGAAGTAGCAGAAGGTTGTTTAGGCTGATGAAGGATGATTTTAGTGTAACGCTTCATCAGGCGTGACGAGCGCTCAGAACAACAATAACAACAACATGACTGTGGGATAATGCAATCAGGTCAGGTGATGATGATGAGCTGGCTGCAAATGGAGGGACGTCGATGAGGTGGAACTGATCTGTATGTGTGTACGTTTTAAAGTTCTTTAGTTTGTTCACAACTTTGCTTCTATGTTGTTGTCTTTTATTACAATCTGTGTACCCTTTGTTCCTTGGTTATTCAGTTTGAAAACCAAGTCAAAATAACAAATTAACAGTGTAGTTATTTTGTTTTACTGACCAAAATAGAAATACAGAAAAACCAAAGACCAGACAAGCAATGTTTTTCTGTTTTAAAATTAAATCTTCTGCTTGTGTGATTTTTGGACATTTATGGGAAAACTATGGACGTGAGCTTCATGTTTTAAGCTCGCCACACAGAGGGGACCCACAGACGGGGGGGGACTTTCACTCTGCTGCGTTGTCCACCCCGCGCCGATGGCAAAGAGGCGTAATTTGTGTTAAATATTTATTAATGCTGGAAGTCCAAATCTTTGCCAAACAGTGTGACGGTCCAAATAGTATCCAAATAAACATCCAAATAGATTCCAAATAGATTCCAAATAAACTGACACATTTGACACTTTTGCCAAAACAATTACAGGATTTTTGAGAGCAATAAAAATATTTATTTTGCACGTTAAAAATACCGCTAGCCACTAACGGCAGCCGTCAACACACACGAAAGTTGATCACAAGAAACGATGATCACCAGCAGATTCATTACACCACCTCTGGTTCCTTTACTCACACATCATGTGCATGTTTTACACAACATTCATTCTTTTAAATGTATTTACTGTATGTATTAATAATGCTTCCATTCACCAGTTCATCAGTAATGTGACTCATGCGTTGCTCCGTCATTGGTCCGGAAGTAAAAGTTTGCCCCCGTCTGTGGGTCCCCTCTGTGTGGTGAGCTTAAAACATGAAGCGCTCTACCATAGTTTTCCCGTAAATATCCAAATATCAAACAGAAGATTTAATTTTAAAACAGGAAAAGGCTGCTTGTCTGGTTTAGTCAAATTTTTGAAATTTCCCCAATGATGAGAGATAAGCATTTTTTTATTTTTGAAACTGATCCATAATCAGTATATTGATCTGGATCCCCTCAAAAAATGTTTTGGAACCTTCCATGGTGTAAGGTCTATCTTTGGTTCAAATTTGGTCAAAACTTTTGAGGTAATCCTGCTAACAGACCAACACATAAACACAGGTAATACAGTTATATCATTAGAAATGATAAAGTATTTTTCTCTATCGCGTAAGTCACCCAACCTTTAATCCATCCAACCTTTTTTACTAATTATTTAACCAGGTTAGTCCCATTGAGAGGAAACGATACACAACAGATCCAGTGAAACAATAAAACCAGACACCAAGACTTTAAAGTTCTTCATTGTAACAAATGCTTGAAGTTTAAGTTTAAGTTTTCCACTCAGAAAGAAACACAAGCTTAAATTGTGTTTGCTAAATGACATCCAAAGATGGAAGGTTGTTGCTCTATAGCTGTAATCCAAGGTCACTTCACCTGTTCTCCTCACATTCTGTTATTATTAGTTCTCTGAGTCACAGGACATTGGTGTGTTTATCTCTATAACTGCAGGTCAGTGCAGACTCCCTCTTCCATTGTGTGATGATGGGAAAAGCTCGGATAGAACTGGATTGAATTTCAGGCTTTTGCACCTTTGCCTTTTTTTTTCCACCTCAAATTCCTGAAGTGCCTCAGATAGCGTGGTTTTAATCTCACAGAGTCACTGTCACAATAAGAGAATCTTATCAGGAAATTAAATTCAGCGCTCTGTTTTAATTTGAATGTGGTTTTATGAGAATCCTCTGGAGACTCTGCTTTTTTTATCCGATGGTTACATCTGGTGCATCTGAATTAAGGATTATGAATACTGTATATCCTTATCCCTGCACCGTATTTAGTGAATGGAATCTGATAGGACGGGATGATTTTTTGGCCTTTAAAGCAGATTTCTATGCAGCAGGGACAGCAGGGTCATTCTGTCATTCCAACAAATGGCCCACACACTTCAGTCTCAAAACATTTGGAAAATGTTACCAATTGTTTTGTGATTATTAAATGGGCACAGTGGACATTTTTAGTTTGATTAGACAAATACTTTTTAAGATATGGCCAATTTAGTGAGGGAGGTATGTGTCGATTTTTGTGCATCTTTATTTTTCTTCCATTTTCAGCTTCCAATATCTCAGGAAATACATCACATAGGAAACTGAAATTTGGTACAGTAATAGAGCTCCACCTACTCTCTCAGAATATACATAAATATCTGCTATACATCATAACTGGTGGACATGCCAGACCCTCAAAATTGGTAAAAAGATTGTCCAGGTTTGGGGCTGGAACATGTTTGGACCTTCAGTAAATAACTTTACATATGTCTCAGCTCAATGTAATTTGATCAGATTTGAGCTATGAACATAGACTGTTCACATCACTAATGATTAAATAAATATATGCATTGGTTCTTGGGTGACAGTCTCTTGAAATCTGAAAAAAAAAAAAAAATTTATATTTGTATTGGCCCATAACTACATGTGGGAATGTAAGAAAAAAATCTGAACTGTTTTATTTTATAGTATAAAGGTTATTCTTTTATGGCATGTAAAACATTTTTTCTTTATGCGACTATATCATTTTTATTTTGGATCCAAACTTTGGGTTATTTCACCACTTGCAAATATTGATAATCCTTTACATGAGGCTTTTGTAGCTTGCCTCCGTGTCTAATAATCATTTATTGTTTATTAGTTTTTCACTAGTAACATAAAAATATAAAAACCATTGCATCAGGAAAATATTTATTCTGGAAAACATATTGATTTTAAAAAATATATAATTTTTTTAGACTTATGTGCACGGGATGTCCTGAAAATGTGTTGAATGAATGAATGGAATGACTCAGCAAAGAGCCTCAGGTGGATTTGTTCAGAGTTTCTTTTAATTTCAGCTTTTGGTTGGTTTGTGACTGTAATTGTTGTTTCATTTATTCAGACAAGGTTTTTCAGGAAATTTGATCTCCTGACATATTTCAACTGTCAGTCTTCCTCAGAGGCGATTGCTTTTTAAGGAAGACTGGCAGTTGAAATCTCTGTCAGAATAAACAAAAACCTTAACATACAGTATATTTTGTAAAATGAACTTATTATCAGTATTTCTGCTCAGTTTGTGTGTTTTGATCAATATTTTGTCTCCTATCTTTGTGTCTCTTTGGTGTAACTTATTATTCCAGTCATAGTCTGTGGTTTTACTTTGTTTGATAAAAGGTCTGTTGTGCATTTTCCCTCAGGATGACCTTTTTTTTTTTTGGTCACTTTCTCTTTGGTTGTGTTTCTTTACACAGACCTCAGAGGATTTCTGCTTTAAGAACACTTGTTTGTCTCCTAGTTGTAATCACACATATCTGCATCACGGTTATACATATTCATGTGTTTGTAGTCCTTTTTTTATTATTTTTTGTCAAACAGCGTAATGAGAACTAAAGACGTGTAGAGAAAGTCTCCAGTGGATGAATTATAAAGAACATCGTACACACACACACACACACACACACACAGTCCTCCTCATAGTCTAATTGATAATCCCAGAGACTTCTGCTCAACGCGGCGTCTGCATATCGTTACTTATCTTAATTGCTCGCTCACATTCAGTCTCATTCTGTCATTCAGTCGAACACAAAAAGCCTTTCTTCTCTCCTGCCGTGGGTGGACGTGTGAGGAGGAAAATAACGACGTGGCTTCTCTCTCCTCCATCAGGTGGACATCAGCATCCCCTCCCTGCCCAGACTGATGCCCTCTGACAGCCTGCAGTGTGCGTTCAACACCTTCGTCACAGACGCAGTGATGGCTACTGACGGACAGGGGCGGGTCACGTGTTCGCTGCCCCACCCCGCAGCGATCCCCCCCACGCCCAAGCAGCAGGGTAGGAGTGTGTCCTCATGTTTGTTCACGTTGTCATACATCATGATCATCTGTTCCTGATCAGATATATACGACTGTTAAGAATCAGAATCAACTTTACTGGCCATATTTGTAAAACATGCACATCCCTTTTAGAGGCAGTGTGCTGGATCAAAAACGTCCAAATATGCAATGAAAAAAAGGCGTGGTTAGCTCCCAATTTTAATTTACACAAAAAAAAAAAAAACGTGATGTTTCGGGCTAAACGCCCTTCATCAGACATGAGTAGCAGCATTATAGTGTGCTTGATTGGACAAGGTGGTCACATGATACATGTCAGAGTTAATAAATGGACATTTATATTGCATGCATTTACAGTTGCCATGTACACTAAATATATATACACTATATATATTTACCAAAATTGACACTATTTACAAATATAACATTCTTAGGATAAAATAATTTTTTATATTCATGACCATACAAGCATCAGGGTACCCGTCATATAGTATGGAAATGTTAAACTTTGTTATGTAGGTGTGTCCTAGACAGTTGTTAATATGGTGTAGTGACCAATGTGGAGACCATAATTAAAAATACAAGAACAGATGAGTGAATTACAGTATATACATTAACACTGCAGTGCATGTATGTTATACACATAAAACATTAACAATCAACTAATAAATATTAACAGTAATTGAAGACTAATATGAGCAAAAACTAAATAGGATAATATAACAAGATAATAAAAATAATAATAGGATAATAGTGCAGTAGTGCAGTGATGAGTAGTGCAAAAAGGATGATGAATTAAACATGAGTTAATTCTATTTCAGTATTGAAAATGAAGAATGAGCTTAGGTGAACATTTAAATTAAATAGTATACGTATATGTACATTCACAGAATACATATTTAAAAGAATTATTTTATTTGGCTTTATTTTATGCTCATCAGCATTTTAATTACAAGTAATCTAATCGCTGCCACCCTCTAATCCAGGGTTTCTCAACCTTGGGGTCGCCTGAAATGTCTAGTAATAATAAAAATTTTAATATTACTGATTATATTCAAATTATTCTTTTTTTTTTTAATATATTTAATTTTTTTAATTTAAAATTTTATTTTTATGTATCTATTTTGCACAATTAAAAAACCAATAGTTAATATCGCAGGAATAGATGTGCAGGAAGAGACAGAAAACTCAAAGAAATGTAATAATTATTATTATTTTTCAAATTAAAACACCGCACAATCTCAAACAACTGTTATACTTTCACTTTCTCAAATATAAATGTAGTTAAGATAAAATGCAGTATAAATATCTGAGCTGGCACATCATGTCAAAAAAATTTAAATGTAAAAGGTTGAAAATTAGCTGTTTTTA
Source organism: Gouania willdenowi (assembly GCF_900634775.1). Classification (NCBI taxonomy): domain Eukaryota; kingdom Metazoa; phylum Chordata; class Actinopteri; order Blenniiformes; family Gobiesocidae; genus Gouania; species Gouania willdenowi. The sequence goes on from NC_041049.1 coordinate 7,053,139, forward strand.
AAAGCACAAGAGGAACATGGTTTCAAAATAAAAGCTGCTCTTTGAAAGTAAAAGATGGAAATTGTTCATTTTTATTTAATATACATGAAATACAAACACACCCATAATCTTCTTTTTTTAATACCTGTCACAGTTGTATTGAACCCAAAGCACAGATTTAACAAAAATACACAAAATGACTGAAACTTATTCCAAACGACATTAAAAAAATGCCAAATCCAAAGTAAAATATAACATATGACTCCAAAACACACAAACCAACTCCAAAAAACAATAAACAACAACAAATACACACAAGATGAAAAATAATATATACAAAATGACAGCAAAAATAAAATTAAAAAAACTCCAACAACACCCTTTGGCAAAAAATATGCACAAAATGTGAGAAACATATACAAAACGATAAGATATAAACATGCAAAATGAACATTAAAATACACAAAATTACTTCAAAACACAAAACGACTCAAACCCCCCCCCACAAAAATTCACACAAAATGAGAGAAAAATGTACAAAATGACAACTTAAATACACTTTGACAACAAAAATACACAAAATGACAATAAAATATACAAAACAACAAATATGAATATGCAAAATGAACACTAAAATACATTAAATTACTCCAAAACACACAAAACAACTCCAAAAATAACAACTAACACACACAAAATGATTAAAAAAATATACAAAAACTAATTGTTATTTCCTGTATTAATGCTCAGTTTGGTCATTGTGTCCAGATTACGTGTCCGTTCCAGTGAAGATTTTGGTCAATAACAGGATTGAAGTGACCAAGGGAGAGTATAAGTTCTACAACTGTGCAGCAACAGTCAGGAAGCACCAAAACACACCGTAAGATGCGTCTCACACACACACACACACACCCTTACACACTTGTATGTCGACACGGCATTCAAACGTTGTGTACATGTGTGTTGTATTCTCAGGTGTATAGCGTGTGTGACCAGTCAGTGGGGTTGCCAGTGGAACGCTGACGATCACGTCTGCAGTGACAGCGACGACGCCGTGTTTAGACCTCACGTTGTCAGACCTCAGCAGGTACACACAGATCAGACCTCGTCCATTGGTTTTTAGTTTGGTGCTAATGCTGTTCCTAAACTATTGTTACTGTGTCTTTTTTTACAGAGTGACAGCTGCCCTCAGTTTGAGTCCCCAGAGCCACTGCTGATCCCTGTGGGCTTTGAGATCCCCATCGGATTCCAGGGAAGAAACCTGGACATTTACATGGTGAGATTAGCTGCAGCCATAAATGTGTGGCACCAAATTTCCCGAAATATAAAAAACGCGATATAAAATACAAAGGCACGCAAAATAAAATTAAGTAAAAAAGCACATAGGTGCGATGACACGTATCGCTCCCGTAGCAAGCAACTCAGACGCTGAAGTGTTTATAAGATGACGGACAATGCGTATGGTCCGTCAAATCATTGTTTGGATATGAGCCAACGTGTCTGTTTAGCGGCCGTATTTCTACACATCTGAGCACTAAAGCCTCTCCTAAGTAGAGATTGAGACGGAGCATGAACTGAAAACAGTGAAATGATTCTCAGGTGATAATCAAAGCTACAGAACAGTTAGAGCCCACAGCATTGAGACGATGATTGGGAAAAGAAAAGCTACTTGCTCCAAACACCAGCCATATTTGAATCTAACATTGGTGCAGTACCGAAAGAGGAGCTAATGAATGGAAGTATTAAAGGCCCTAAAACAAAAGCTTGCAAAACTTTTATGTTTGAGAAATGAAAAATAATAAGTAAAAAAAAAAACTGTTTGATTTGTTTTCATTCTTTATTTGTGAAGCAAAACACTCCCACACATCGTCTCCAACTTATGCAGTCAAATTGTTTTTCATCGACAAAGATTTGTTTGACATTTGTGACTCTTCATTGGGAATTTTTCTTCATTTTTTTTTATCGTATCGTGAGTATTTCGTATTGTGATTCTTATATCATATTTCATATTGTATTGTGAATTGACTATTTCGATAAACCCCTAGTGAACTGTGCATCACTGTGTTGTCTAGTAACTCTGTGTACAGATTACCGGCGCCCCGATATTATCGGCCGATATTTGGCATAAATTGTAATATTGTTTGATATGGGAATCGTTTTTTTGGCTCAAAACTCCACTCACTTTGTTGTTGTTGTTGTTCTTCTTCTTGTTCTTGTTGTTGTGTACACTAGTTAAAATCGCTACTTCTCTGTTATTTGTGAATGGATTGGGCTGAAATTTTAGTAGCTATAATCTATTGACGTGTACGCATCGACGCTCGGCCCAAGGGGGGCCCCAAATTAAGAAAATAAAGAAAGTTGATTTCTCAATTATTTGCGAGTCAAATATTACTACGGTTGATGGTACCAAATCATTGGCACATACCAATATATAAATGGGGGCCATTACCCTGTACGTGTCATTTTTCGAATGACTACTCCTCCGTTAGTCCTCGTTAAATCGGTTTGCAGTTTGGTATGAATACTCTGTGAATGAATATGATGAGATGCTCAGAGCCGTTTTTAAAATGGGGTAGGGGGCCCGGTTAATCTGGTAATTTCCAAATTTATGGGAACATAGTCGTGTGATATATTGCTTCAAAGGTAATTCAACTAAGATTCCGATTAGATTGTGCCTCGCACAATTTCATTAAGGGCCCACCCCCCTATTTTAAGAAATTTCCATTAAAGTCGTTTTGTCATTTATTTGTGAGTCAAATATTGCGACAGTTGGTGTTACCGAATCATTGACACATACCAATTTATGGAATGGGGCCCATTACTCCGTATGTGTCACGGGGGCCCCATTTTTCAAATGACTACTCCCCTGTTAATGCTTGTTGAATTGGGTTGTAATTTGACATGGATATTCTATGAGCGGATGTCAAGAGCCTCTCGGAAACCTTTTTGAAATTACCACTTTTCCGGTAATTTCTATATTTATCGGAACATAGTCGTGTGATATATCGTTTCAAAGGCAATTCAGCGTAGATTACGATTTTACGTCGCACTATGTAATTTGTTTTACTCGAGTCCTTTCACTGAATTCTCTGGAACGTGGCACTTGCTATTCAGCGCGGAGAAGTTCCGCGAGCCCGGCCGTAATTCATCAGTACTTGTTTCCACAGATATTTAATAAACCATATGTGCTGCTTTGCCTCAAGCTTTGTGTTATTGAAATGACTTAGTTTATGATGAAACGGCACCATCTAGTGGTGGGAAAGAATATTGCTTGCGTTACCCAACTTAACCTTCAAAACCGGAAATACCGGAACGCACTTCTGCCATATGGTTGGGATGCTTATTTAAAATTATTCTTATAACCAATAACCGACGCATTAATTAAATGTCCTATTGAGAATCTTTGAAGGGGTTTAAGTTTTGTTCACGGTTAGTTCAGGGGAGGGGTGTTTATGTACATATATCGGAAATCAAAAATTCATTGTTGGATAACATCTGCAAAAAGCTAATATTGAACATCTCTAACCTTGTGTCTCCAGGACAAAACGTTTTCTATCGGGACGGAGCTGATGAAGAACACGGAGAAGGAGGTTGTGCAGGAAGAGAGGTCAAAGTTCAAATTCCACGGATACAAGGTCAGTGAGAGGATGGACAATATCCAGCATTTGTACGTGTTCACTGCCTTCAAGTTTGTAGTTTTTAATTAAATAGTTAAATATTTTTCATTCAGTGACTTTTGATCCTGAAAATGAGCCGTTGTACAGTGTTTACTACACTGTACACTCTCTAAAAACATTTCTTTGGCTTCATTTTAAAGTTGAAGCTTCAATATGGCAACAGTGAAAATGATCACATGGAGATTTGAATCCTTGCTCTTGACTAACAAGTCGTTTCAGATCATAAATAATATGATTAAAGATCATTAAAAGCCTTATATCAGAGTCAAATGAATCTAGATCAGACAGCACTGTTACATACAGTTGGAATGTGGCACTTTCTTTCATAATGTTGGGTTTTCATTAAATGCAGGCGCGGCTTTTGCATATTTTTACAGAAATCCAAATCCCACAATGCAATGCGCAAAATGCTTCCAAACTTCAAGTCACATGATCATTTTTCAACAACCTGTTTGTTGATGGTGGGGACAAAAACAATCTTTTAAGCTTCTTCGACATTTGCTTGTGAGCAAATGATAACATTATTTGAAGTGCTTAAAAACCTCTTTTCAAAATAAAAGCATTTCAGTAAAACAACTGTAAACGGATACCAGGCTCTCAAAATTCACAGGAATATTGTTCAGAAGCTCATTGGGAGAAATGCCACGCAAACATCAAATGCAGGGAGTTCATCATCAGTGATAATTAGATCATTTCAGAGTCATTAGTGTTTAATTAGTGTGTAAATTAGGCTGATTGTAAATAGGGGAAGGTTTCATTCCTGCTGTTTGTTTGCTTTGCTTTTATTTACTTGTAGCTGAACTCACGGCTGTCGTCCTCGATGATCATTGATGGTTATTTTTATCACATTAACAAGAGTTTAAAAGACAGGTGGTAGCGCCCCCTAGTGGGCTACAGTTAAATGGTGTGTGTGTGTGTGTGTGTGTGTGTGTGTGTGTGTGTGTGTGTGTGTGTGTGTGTGTGTGTGTGTGTGTGTGTGTGTGTGTGTGTGTGTGTGTGTTAGGTGAGTGTGTGGAAATGTGTGTGTGTGTGTGTATAAGTATAGGTGTCGGTGTGTACATGTGTAGGTTTGAGTGTGTGCATGGGTGTGCGCGTGTAGGTCTGTGCGTGTGTAAGTGTGCACGTAGCTGTGTGTGCATGTATAGGTGTGCATGTGTGTGTGTACTGTGTAGGCGTGTGTGTGTGCACAACCGTGTAGATGTGTGTGTGCGTGTGTGTGTAGGCGTGTGTGTGTATGGGTGTAGGCGTGTGTGTGTGTGCCCACAACTGTGTAGGTGTGTGTGTGTGGGTAAAGGTGTCGGTGTGTACATGTGTAGGTTTGAGTGTGTGCATGGGTGTGCGCGTGTAGGTCTGTGCGTGTGTAAGTGCGCACGTAGCTGTGTGTGCATGTATAGGTGTGCGTGTGTACTGTGTAGGCGTGTGTGTGCACAACTGTGTAGATGTGCGTGTGTGTGTATGGGTGTAGGCGTGTGTGTGTGTGCGCACAACTGTGTAGACGTGTGTAGGCGTGTGTGTGTATGGGTGTAGGCGTGTGTGTGTGTGTGTGTGTGTGTGTGCGAGCAACTGTGTAGGTGTGCATGTAGATGTGTTTGTGCTTATGTACAGTAGGTGCGTGTGTAGGTAGGTGTGTTTGTGTGTGTGTATGGGTGTAGGTGTCTGTGTGTGAGAGCTTCTTACTTTTGTTTGTCTCCACATTAAATTAGCTGGGTTTTTTTTGTACCTGATGATTTATGTATAAAACTTTCTTTTGTAACAATCAGATCAGACAATGATTATTGATATAATGAAATAAAATCCCTTTATTGTCATTTATTTTTGTCAAAGTTTCGCTGCACTTTCTAAGCTTGTGTCTCACTACGGGGGGTGAGGGGGCTTTTGGGTTTTTTCCATCAGCATCAAGAAAGGGTTTTTTTTAGCTTCTTCCACAATAAGTGCATGAATCACGCCACGGGAATGCTTCCTCTCCCACTGACACGGCGCGGCGCGGCAATGAGCTCGCAGCTCACCCATCAAACATTCACACTTGTGCGCCTCAGTTGACAGTCTATCAGCATCGCTATGGCAACACATGCTGTCATGTTAACATTGAAGGATGTGTGAAGGAAACAGACGTAGAACCTGAGTCAGGTCCTGACATTCCAGCTTAGTTTATGCTTTGATTTTCACAATAAAAGCTTGTGCAGAAATCTTGAATGAGGTCAGGTTTACTGCATTATGAAAACGAGGACAGTGTCCACCAGGGTTGGGTCAATTACATTTTTCCAATTGCAATTATGTATTTAATACCATGTTAAACTACAACTCAATTATGATTTCTAATTAAAATTAAGATTACACAATTATTAATATTATTTTTTTTTTAATTCTTTTTCAACTGAAAGTCAATTACAATTACTTAAGTTTGAGTTCACTCTTCAGAAAAAACAATAATCAGAACAAACACTGAATTATTTAGCTAATCAGCCAAATAAGTGCAGGTTGAAGCAAAAGCTTATACACACCTACTCCATCAAAAAAACAAAACAATGCTCTCTAGATAATATGAAAAAAATATAATAATTATAATATATATTATAATAATTAGGAAACTAATGTTACTAGTTTTACAATACACATTCAATATATATTCAGCACAAAGTTCTATATATATACAGGTTATACATGCACATCAAACATATATACATATATATTCACACATTTACACACATACATACACATGCATGTGCATAATATTAATGATATACTGTTTGATATTTACGACACAAATTTCATCAATTATTTTTTAAATAGTGAGGCAATATTTAAATTAGTAATATTCTCTATCACAATATACACCTTTTATTATGTTTATTAAGTATGAATATATTTTATACCATTATGTACATATTATATATTATTGCTGTCTGATGTAAAACTTTTGCCTTTCTTTCTTATACTTATTAACAACATACGATTTGAAAAGCTTTTTAAACTGAGTTTAGTTTTACAATTAATTGCAATTACTGAGCCTTTAATACATAAGCCCGTAAAACTTTTGTTAGCTTCTCGTATGATAACCCATGTTTTAAATCAGCTGTAAAATACACTAAAAACAATATCTATCATCTGATTAGTTTTTCGTCTATTGTTTACCTTGTTAGGCTTCCTAATTAATGGAAATATTGGTTTTAATATTTTTGGTGTGGGCGTCTGAGTCTTATTTTTGTCAGTATACCCCTAGATTTACACATTTTTAATTAAATAGTAAAATTATCCTGAAGAGAACTGACAAAAAAATTGTATATTAAACATATTTTAATAATTATTAACTACGTACTGTATGTGTAAGCCATAGAAATGTAACATGGTTCGCCAGGTTTGTGTTTAATTAAATTATAAATGACAGTTTTTATAGCATTTCCATGACAGTTACAATTACAAAGTCAATTATCTGTCCTCAATTACAATTCAATTATGATTACAACAGCCACAGATTTTCTCAATTACAATTATGTCATAACTGTAATTAATGATCAATTATGCAATTACAATTATAATTGACCCTAACCCTGGTGTCCACCTTTAGATTTTTTTTAAGTTAATGCAACAAATCTATCATTTTTACTGCTACGTTTTTATAATGCATACATGCATGTTTTTAATGTGAAAGTGGCTGCAGCATATGTTTGGATAACATTGTATCATAAAGCCTTTTTCCCAGCGGAGGCCAGTGCTGCATTCCTGGCTTATTACTGGTGATAAATTAAAGTGAATGTGTGTGTTTAAGACCTCAGCTTATGAAGCCATGTCAACCCAAGCACACGACTGGGACTCAGCTTCTTCCTTTAAGCTGCAAAGAATGGATTCTAGATGATAATTTACATTTTTAATTTCAAAAAGGGTCATTTTGATGCATTTTCAGGTCAGAATCTAAAGTATCGCCTCCAGAAATTCACTCTTGTGTGTTGGTGTGTGTTTCTGTGTGTGTGTGTGTGTGTGTGTGTGTGTGTGCAGTTTTCCTACGACAAGCAACAGGAAGTGAACGTATCCTTTCACATCAAAGACCAAGACACGGAGAGGAAGATTGACAGCACGCTGACAGGTTGGTGTGTCACTCATACGTTTCACCGTCAAACAACTTGGAGAAAAAAAAAAGGCGTCAAAGCTGCAGGTTTTCTCATTTCCATTTCCACTTCCTGCTGGCGTTATGATAATCTCTCCGACTTCTCCCTCTCCAACAGTGGTGCTGTATAACTGCTCTGTGGGGAGAGAGGACTGCAGTCTGTGTAAACACGCCGACACCAAGTACCAGTGCGTTTGGTGCGCCGCGTCACGCACCTGTGTTTACAGAGAGCTCTGCCCGTCGCAGCAGCAGCAGCAGCAGCAGTGCCCTGACCCAGAAATATCAGACGTGAGTCATCAAACAATCCTGTTGGGGGAAAAAAAAAATGTCCGTTAACTGTCTGTAGAATTGTTTTTATATGACTCAGACTTTAGAACACTGAACTATGGAAGCTTAGCTTAGACTTTTCTGTTGTAGAATCCTGACTTTCATACATTTATCTATTCTCTTTATTCTGTGCTTTAGTGCTGCTGGTCACCACATGTGTAACAAAGGATCAATCACATTGATAACAAACTTTTTTTTTTCATTTTATTTATTTATTTATTTTAAATATATATATATATATATATTTTTTTTAATTTTAATAACACATATTTCAATAATAACTTTCCTAATAACAGATACCTAACTTTTTAAACTCTGACTTCAGAAAGCTAAACTAAATTGTTAAATATTGACTTTTTTTTCTTCCTGTTTTTGTCAATTTTCTTTGATTCTGAGCTTTAGTACAGCCAACTTTTTTTTTCACATCACGTTATCATACTTAAGTTTGATAAACTTAAAATCCTGACTTTCATCTGCTTTTCTTGATTTAAAGAGGACATTAACTACCAATTTTTCACCTTTTAAAACACTTCCCTATGGTCTAAATGACATATCTATGCTGGGGTTTGGTCAAAACGTAACATGAATCAAGCAACAGAAGAGGTTTACTACCCTGTATAAAACAGCAGTTAGAGAGCGCTCAATTTTGGAGGTGTGTCCATGGAGTACACTTCCTCAACGTATCGGGGCAAAATTAAATCGGTTAACTTCTTGAATAAGTCTACATTCTGGGTGAACTCATCCTTTAGTAACTCCGTAAGTTGATCAGTTTAACTGTAAAAGCGGCGCTGTCTATGATATGTGCTGTAAACGTACGGCTGGAGAAGTGATGAACCCTCTCTCCCCTGTCACCAGTGGAGTTTAGCTTGTGATGTCACAAACTCAGAAAATTAGAAACGGAGCACTTTTCCCTGTGTTGTAAAGGTGCGTTCGCACCGAACGCGACTGAAGTGACTGAAGCAACTTGATTACATTAAAATCAATGTAAAAGACTCAACCTCAAGTAATCTCCCCTAAAGCGACGTGACGTGTAATTTCAAATTTGAATAATCTGAACTTTTTAAGCGACTTAAATCGACAACTCTACCGTCCTTCACTGTCTGTAGAGCGGAGGCTGCAGCCCCTCCCTGCTCCCTCCCACTTCAGTGCAGACGGCTGCAGCGGAGGCTGTACAACTTCCTCAATTTATCGGGGCAAAATTAAAGCGGTTAACTTCTTGAAAACCACAGTAGCTACTGATCATAACACATTGAGTGAACTCATCCTTTAATATCTCAGGAAGTTGGTCATTTAAACCATAAAAGTGGAGCAAGAAGGAAAAAAAGTGATTAACCCTCTCTCTCTTTCTCTCTATCCTGTCACCGGCTCAACACACACACACACACACACACACACACACACACACAGGTGATCGCGTCACTGGAGCGATGAAGTGATGGAGTGATAAAAAAGCACCACAATGTGCAAGCGACACATCAAGCTAGATGGAAGCTACTTCAGCGCTGTAGTTGCGTTCGGTGTGAACGCACCTTAAGGCTTACACAGACCACAAACAAAGGACTGGATGGATTTACTTCATATTTTGTGTGGCGTGGACAAGTTACCTCATATGTGATCAAAAAAAACTGCAAAAGTGTATTTTTCATAATACGTCCCCGTTTAAAAATCCATTCATTTGGTCCAAATTTAAAATGTGAACAAGAACACTGAGAGAGTGCATTGGTATTGGAAGTTATCTCGATCATTGATAGTGATCCTGATCATTACCAATATCAATTACACTTAAAAGGCTTGGAAGAAATTTTTATCGCCATTAATAATGTTACAGTAGGTCCAAATAGATGGGCGCCCCCATTTTTTTTTTAGAAAAATTGCGATGAAATGTGCAATCTGGATCTGATCTGAATGAAACTCAGTGTGACATAAGTTAACTCAGTCAAATTTCATAAAGATCAGTCAATTACAAACCGAGATACATTTTGAATTATCCGCAGTGATGAAAAATAGATTTTTTTATTTTAAAAACTGATCCAGAATCAGTATATTGATCCAAATGAGCTAAGGTCCATCTTTGTTTAAAATGTTGTCAAAACTTTTTGACTTAATCCTGCTAACAGACAAAAAATAATAATAACAATATTTTTTTAAGAAAAGCAGGTGACACTATGACATCCTTGGTGGAGTTAATAAAAAGATAATATGACAATTCATTAAATCTTTGAAAAGTTCAGTTTCACTCAATAGACAATAGTTTATAATGCCCATAATCAAAAAGATTTATAATTATCCAAAAATGTTAAACTATATCTGTTGATCCATCAGACACCTCTGAAGAAGACTGGCAGTTGACAGTCGAAACATGTCAGGAAATCAAAGAAAATTTCCTGAAAAACAGTCGTCTGAATAAATGAAAACTTAACATATTGTTCAAAAAGAACTTGCTGAAATTATACCTTAATATTCTTTGATTTACAGCAAATTAATGCAAATGCTGCACATGATGCTTTTTAAAAGTGACTGTGGATTAATTCTTAAACAGTTTCATCAGAACCTATTAGAATAACATGTAGATAATTTTCCTGATTTTGCTCCGTATCCACTGGATCTTTACTTAACCTTGTGACAGGAAGTTTAATCCTTTTGTCAGTTTTGTATCCGCAGGAAGTAAATACAAAGTTAGAACGTTTCACGAATGTTGCATTTGTGTGTGAATATTTAGGTGTAAATAAACTACATTTGTGCACGTACTCGGCCTTTATGTGCACAAACATTTACCATGACCAGCATTACACTTTTAATAGAGCCACTATTCAATTTATCTCCTTATGTTGTTTCAGTAGATGAAGCATGGACATAAACAAGGTGCTGAGTCATGTCAAAGTATTAAAAAACATGCATGTGTGAATGAAGAGGAGCCGTCGCTCTGCTGAAGGAAGCGTCTCAAACTAAACATGCTTCTACTGCGGGAGGGAAAACACAGTGTCCTCGGAAGTAATTATATGGATGACAGAAGAGGAGAATGATTTTACACAAATAAAACTGATGAAGAAGAAACAAACACGCAGAATAACAACAGCTTCTTGTCAGGGTTGGTTTTTATCTCCAATTAATCTTTCTTTTAACATCTATTTAAGGCCTATTTCACCTCCTCTGTACAGAATGAGGAAGCTTCAGGTTTATTTGTTGGAGGGTCTAAATCAGGTCTGTCCAATTTGGTGCCCGAGCGATTTGTTTTGGCCCATTGCCCATATTTGAAATTGTTTTTTTGAGATATTTTTTAAAATATAAAAATTAATATAATAAAGTACAGTGATTTTTTTTATTTTCTTATTTTAATCTCATCATTTTATGCCATGAAACACAATAAAGAAAAGTGTTGTTTAATTTTAAACTACTTTCAGTGTTTATTATGCACAGTTACTGTATGTTATTGACATATTTAATTTCATGCACTCCAATATTTGTTTCGTTTTGGCCCTCGGCCCTCCACCGCGATACATTTTTAGCCCTTCAATGAAGAGGATTTTTGGCACCTCTGGTCTAAATGTTTGATTTTTCTTCGTTTGGCTCGTGCAGATCATCCCTCGCTACGGACCACTCAACGGTCGCATCTCCATCACCATCAAAGGCTCCAACATGGGAATCAAGAAGGAGGACATTAAGAAGATCACAGTGGCTGGTGTGGGCTGTGTTCACCAGCAGGACAGATACTCCGTCTCCACCAGGTAGTGGGACACCTATACCAACACATAACACACACACACACACACACACACACACACAGTGGCACTATTTACACCAGCGTTGCTAATAATCACCACTGATGGAACAATTTGTCTTTTCAAACCTCGGCTGTGTTTGAAATGTTTCACTAATGTACTTATGAATCTGACAATGCGATTCACAATTTTCATGTCACGATACATGATCCCCATACTGAACAATACGATATAGATTGCGATATAACGCGATATCAATAATTACAAATTTCACCTTTACGAGTACAAAATGGTAAGAAATGCAATTTATCTCATTGTTTTTTAACTTGCGAGAACAAGTAAATGGTAACTAACTGTAATTCAAGTACCAATATCAAAAGCAAGTGGTATGTTTTAACCTGGAAAGAGCCAGATTGATGTGTAGCCCTCGAGTTCTCCATCAGTCTGTGTCTGTGTCTGTGTCTGGTGAATCCTTTCGGAACCAGGGAAGGACATGAACAGAATGCTTGAAGCTGATTGGGCGAACCCCTGTCCACCATGATTTGTTTTAGCCAATCATACGCGGCATGCGCCGCAGAGACGCTACTACTACTACAACAACAACAACAACATCTTTACCGTCCAAAAATGCACCAAGCGCCTCTCGCTGTTGCTGTTTGAAAAATGAAATGCTGGATTTTTTTTTTTTTTAAAAAAAGCAACTTCATACATCTGTAAAAGTACCCAGTATGTTTTATGAAAATAAACCAACTTCCAAGTTAAGATGCATTGAGTAGTGAGGTAGTTTAACAAGGTCAAGGCGTCCGTCCTGCTCTCTGACTGGATGTTCCACCTTGTGTCACATCTGCACACTGGGCGACCGTGGCTCAGGTGGTAGTGGGTCGTCTTCTGATCGAGAGGTTGGGGGTTCGATCCCAGTACCTGACTATGTGTCGAAGTGTCCTTGGGCAAGACACTGAACCCTAAGTTGCTCCCAGTGGTCGACTAGCGCCTTGCATGGCAGTTTTGTCCCACTGGTGTGTGAATGTGAGAGTGATTGGGTGAATGAGCTGATATGTAAAGCGCTTTGAGACTGTTTCAGTGTGGTGATAAAGCGCTATATAAAATCAAGTCCATTTACCACACATCTGTCCACTCTGACTAACACACCAGTGTTCTTGTGTCCACAGCGTGGTGTGTGAGATCGGCCCAGCCAGGAAAGTCCCGCCCTTCGACATCACGCCTGAATCAAACAACAGCGGCGCTGTGGAGATTGAAGTGGAGGGAGGAAGACGAGGGAAGTCGAAGGTCTTCTTCACATACCGGGTAAGTGTGAGGATGAATGGGTGTCCTAATTACTGGAAAGTTTCTAAACAAAAAAAAAAACCGCACTGCTTCCCAACATTTTTCTTGTCCTGACCCCATTTTAACATCACACATTTCTGGGGACCCCAGAGGCTTTTCTCTAAATTATTATTTTTATTTTTTTATCACGTTGGTTATTCTCTGTTATAAATACAGAGTAGCCTGGAGTAGTGCACAAAGTGACCTGATATTTTTATACCGCATCTTTTTAACTGGATTTATATTTGAGAACGTGAACGTATAGAATACAGTTGTTTGATGTTGTGTGTGGTGTTTTAATTTGAAAAAATCTTTGAGCTTTCTGCATCTTCCTGCACTATTTATCTATTTATGATGTATTGTTTTTTTTTTTTTAAATTGTGCAAAATAGATAAATCTATAATAAAATTAATAAATACCATTTTTAGAGAGAAAATATATATTTAAATTTTTGAATCTGTAGTTTTTAAAATGTTATTTCAGGTGACCCCACATGGGGTCATGACCCCATGGTTGAAAAACCCTAGGTTACTGTGTTTTTGCATGCTTTTATTTTGAAATTAATGTACCCGCAAATACATACAACATGTGATCTCACACTGAAAAATAACTTTATGATTTTACCAACACTTTTGAAACAATATGACAATATTCCTGCTAACTATGAGCTCATACATGATGGATGAAATGATTAGATAGCAAACATAAGGTCAGATTAAATTGCATTTTTATTTCCTGTTTTTTCAATGTCTCAGGAAGTCCTAGAGAATCAACAAAAACGTAATCTTTTCGTCTTTCGTTGAGACTTTTGGGACTTAACATGAAAACAAAGCCTGGAGCTTGTGTGTTTTGCACCGTTTACAAACTGTTCAACCTGTAGATTCCGCGTGCAAACCTGCTCCAAGTTTCTGAAGCAACTCAGAATCCGTCACCACTCCTTCAATCCTCCACTGATCATAAATATCCTGTAAACAGTGAGATCAGTGACGACAAAGTGAAAGCACTTCCTCTGCTGTTAAATCTGCTCCTGAAAAACAAGAACCAAGCTCCGAAATATTCTTTCGCACACGACTCCCCAGCTACAAAAAGCCTATTAGAATTCCAACCGTCTGCATCCCCTGAACTAAAAGAACAACAGACATAAGATGTACCTCACACGCTGTTTTGTGTCATGACGTGTTGGTGTTTCTTGTTTGCCTTCGTGGAGCTGATGAAATGCTAAATAGAGCAAACTGCTGAGACTGAAATGACTCATTTACTGGAGCAGCTTGTAAATGTCACAGTGTGCGGCCCAGGGTTTAAAGTGGAGATCATTAAAAGAGAGGAAGAAAAATGCTGCACATGTTGGTGTTGCTGAACAATTGCTGTCAATATCTCATTGTTTTTGAAACACTTTGTGCTGTCAACACCCAGCGTGAGGCTTAAATACACCTATTTTTATTCATTATCGGGTAATAAATTTATCACGTTTATGTTTCAGCTCTAAATTTTTAGAAACTACACATCTGAACAGCTGGAGTTTAAAATATGCAAGGTTGCAAATTAAGACATTTATCTGACGATTGGTTTTTAGAATGTAAAACAGCAGTGTCTGAGTGAGTTTTGGACAAACCAGTGAGTCCCACCAGTGTTTGCCGTTCAGCCTGAAAATAACAACTTATGATGAATGAATGAAAGTGAACAGATTAAAGATTCGTTTATAATCAGCCCATGGGAAAAAATTTGCAAAATAATTTCAAAATGTCTTATAAATTTGAATTTTGAGGTTAGGAACTCTGCTTGTACCTTTAGGATTTAAATATTGTGTGGTCTAGAACAGTGGTTTTCAACCTTTTCAGCCTGCGACCCCCAAAATAAAGGTGCCAGAGAATGGGGACCCCCCCCACACCTGAAGGTGGTTGAACACAGAGATGAACATTGAATATATATGTATATAGTTTTAATCAGAAGTAAAATAGATTAAAAGTGACCAAAAATGGTGGAAACGGTGGTGAAATGGGATTTAAAAACCACAGAATTTGGTTAAAATTTACAAATTAGAGTGACCAAAAAACATACAGAAAAAGTTCAGTGTCAATATTGGCTTAAGTGACAAATAATGGGTATGATCAACTCTGAATGTGGTTAAATTGGCCAAAATAAGCATGAAATATGGTGAAAAGAGGTTAAAAGTGATAATAATGGGTCAACATGCGCAACATTAGGTGGGAAAAGTGGTGGAAAAGGGTTTAAAATGTTTTGAAAGGGGAAAAAATGTGTAGAAAATGCATTGAAATTTGATGAAGTAGCAGAAATGGGGGTAATGTACCAACATGCATTAAAAGGAACAAAAACATGGCAAGAAAAAGTGATAATAGGTTAAAATATGACAAGTTTGGTGTATTTGCAGAAAAAGGGTAAAAATTAGCAAAATTTGGCTCAAATTGTTTAAAAATATTCGTAGTTTCTTGAAGGCATCTGGCGACCCCCTCCCAGTGTCTTGCGACCCCGAATGAGGTCCTGACCCCAAGGTTGAGAAACCCTGGTCAAGAAGACATTGAGCAAAACACCATTGACTTATGACATCAGTATCAGGGGATGCTAATGTGGCTAAAAGCATGATGTTGGCACAGGTCACTGGTTTATATGGTTTGTATATATGTGGGGAGTGGTGGCCTAGTGGTTAAGGTCGCTGGGCTTGTAATCGGAGGGTTGCCGGTTCAAGCCTCACCGGGGCCGTCACTGTGGGATGTTGAGCAAGTCCCTTAACCCCGAACTGCTCCCCAGGCGCCGCAAAATGGCTGCCGACTGCATCCTCAGGGATGGGTTAAGTGCAGAAGACAAATTCCAATAATGTACTAACATTACATGGCCAATTAAAGGCGAAAGCCCGATTTAATCTTAATCTTAATAATATATATAGATAGGGCTGGGCAATATGGACCAAAATTCATATTGTGTCATTTTTTTTCAAAATGGCGATATATGATACAAATTTCAATATTTTGAAGTCAAGTCTTACCAGAAAGACAATTCTGGATTAAATGTCACACAGACACATTTATTAACTAACAGCTGCACCACTTTAGGTTTTTGTCTCCCATAAGGGACAGCACGTGTGAGTGAGTTCTGTAGTGTGGCTTGTTTAGGGGAAAGTCAGTAATCCATCAAACTGTGCTTTTAATGCTGTTCTGAGAAGTAGTGAAAGCAGCGACTCCTAAAAGAAGTATTTTAATACAAAATAATGTATAATTTTGTCATTTTCTATATCGCCAAAATAGAAAACTCGATTTATATTGATTCTCGATATATTGCCCAGAACTAGGTACGTTATAAATGTTCTTTTTCTTTTTAATCTCAGTTTCATACATGCTTTTTGAAAATACAGATTGTATATACAGTATCTGTTCAGAGCTGGAAGATTAATTATATCTCAGTGTCACTTCTGACTAAAGGCAGACGTGTTACGTCTTTGTTCTGTGTGAGTGTGTAGACAATAAGTTTATTTCTTTATAAACAGTCTTGTCCTACCTCCTCTTCTTCACACACACACACACACTGATCAATGGTATATACCGTACGTACGTGTGTGTCTCAGAGGCTTATTTGAGCAGTTGTTGAGCGATGAGCTAAACGTGTTCATCTACACTGGGATCCTTTTATGAGCACAATTTAAAGTGTAAAGCACATTAAACACAACATGAAGCCCATCTGTTTTGCTTTTAAGTGTCTCCAGTGAAATTACACATCCAGACTATTACTGGGCACGCAGCATTTAATCCTGTCTGCTCGTTTGACCTTTTTGTAAAGGAAATGCTAATTATAGCCACGCATCTCCTCTACCACCTGTCCTTTATACAGCCACAGCGTGTTGGAGCTTATATGCTTTAGCTGCTCAACCGAGGCACAATTGAAGCAAAATGTAATTCGAATTTAGGATATTTTCTATGTGAGCATCTGTTTTCCCCAATTCATTGTCTTTATATAGACATTTTTAAGAATTTTTTTATTATCATAGGAGTTTCTGATTTAGATGAAACAATCTATGAAAATAGGTCATGTGGTATATTTAAAAATAAAACACATTTGAAAGCAGAATAGTCAAACTTTCTATAATTTTCAATAAAAACAACAAACATCAGCAGCAATGAAATAAAATCAGTAATTAGTAATTGTTAGGTTTTTTTGTGTTGCCTCTGTATAAATACCAATGATTGTCAGCAACACTTGTTCACCACGTAGCAGGAGCTTTTACGAGCTTTTAATTCACAATTGTCATAATATTTATATGAATAAATAAATAACATTTTTGCTACATTACTCCCATTTCTGCCACTTCTCCATCAACGTTCAATGCCTTTTCTGCACATTTTTCACATATGTTGACCCATTATTGTCACTTTTAACCTCTTTTTACCACATTTCTGGCTTATTTTTGCCAATTTAACCACGATTTGTCATGCCAATTATTTGCCAGTTAAAACTAATTGTTCCATTATTGACACTTTAAACCCTTTTTTACCAATTTTTCTCTTTGTTTTTGGCTACTCGAATTTGTAATTTTAACCAATTTCTATGGTTTTTAAATTCCCATTTCACCACCTTTTCCACTATTTTGGGTCACTTTTAACCCATTCAAACAAGGATTTACATCTTTAATGGGGCAGTATTATGAATAAATCACATTATAATGGTTTTGCTACAGTGATATACATCCCATTAGCCTCATTCAGAGGGACAGAGTTGAAAAAGTTATGTTTCCTCCCTCCTTTGTTATTCCACATTTTGTAAAAAGTCAGCTTGAAACGGGTGAGTTGGATTTTCCCCGTTAATTGATGTCACCTAGCGGAAACTCCTCCTCCTGACAATCCTGGCTCCTCCTACCCGATAAGAATGTGAGCTCCTCCCTCTCAAACTAGCCCACAGCTAAAACAAACACTGCGGTTTAACATAGAATATACATTATACTTTATTGTCATATACTGTATGTAAAGCTACATACATGAATTGTGACTTTTCAGAAGCTAAAACTCTGGAAAACAGGCGAGTTTGGGAAAATAAATCTTAGATACTATGTTGTTGGGGTTCTTAGAACAAATGGAGATGGTGAAAAATAGCATAATATGGGACCTTTAAGATGTTAATTAAATTAAATTGAAATAGAATAGAATAGAATAAAAATAGAATAAAATAAAATAGATAAAATAATCTGTTTTGTTGTTTAGTCTAGCTCTGGCTTTTTATCAGTTTGCTTTTACATATTCATACTTGTGGTGGTCTGTGCAGGATCCCAAACCCAGTACTGTGGAGCCGTCCAAAGGCCCAGCAGCAGGAGGAACCGTCATCACCATCAGTGGAAAAGACCTGGACACGGCCACCAAGGACGACATAGCGGTGATGATTGCAGGCGTTCCCTGTGAAGTGTAAGCATCAGCACTAAGGCATCACTAAGGCATCACTAAGGCAACACTATAAGACATTACTATAAGGAATCACTATAAGGAATCTCTAAGGCAACACTATAAGGAATCTCTAAGGCAACACTATAAGGAATCACTATAAGGAATCACTAAGGCATCACTATAAGACATTACTATAAGGAATCACTATAAGGAATCACTAAGGCATCACTAAGGCAACACTATAAGGAATCACTAAGGCATCACTATAAGGAATCACTAAGGCATCACTATAAGACATTACTATAAGGAATCACTATAAGGAATCACTAAGGCATCACTAAGGCAACACTATAAGACATTACTATAAGGAATCACTATAAGGAATCTCTAAGGCATCACTATAAGACATTACTATAAGGAATCACTATAAGGAATCTCTAAGGCATCACTATAAGACATTACTATAAGGAATCACTATAAGGAATCACTATAAGGAATCACTATAAGGAATCACTATAAGGAATCATTAAGGAATCACTATAAGATATCACTAAGGCATCACTAAGGCATCACTATAAGACATTACTATAAGGAATCACTATAAGGAATCACTAAGGCAACACTATAAGGAATCATTAAGGCACCACTATAAGGCACTACTATAAGGAATCACAATAAGGAATCACAATAAGGAATCACTATAAGGAATCACTAAGGTAACACTATAAGGAATCATTAAGGCATCACTATAAGGAATCACTAAGGTAACACTATAAGGAATCATTAAGGCATCACTATAAGGAATCACTAAGGTAACACTATAAGGAATCATTAAGGCATCACTATAAGGAATCACTAAGGCACTACTATAAGGAATCATTAAGGCATCACTATAAGGCACTACTATAAGGAATCACAATAAGGAATCACAATAAGGAATCACTATAAGGAATCACTAAGGTAACACTATAAGGAATCATTAAGGCATCACTATAAGGAATCACTAAGGTAACACTATAAGGAATCATTAAGGCATCACTATAAGGAATCACTAAGGTAACACTATAAGGAATCATTAAGGCATCACTATAAGGCACTACTATAAGGAATCACAATAAGGAATCACTATAAGGAATCACTAAGGTAACACTATAAGGAATCATTAAGGCATCACTATAAGGAATCACTAAGGTAACACTATAAGGAATCATTAAGGCATCACTATAAGGAATCACTAAGGTAACACTATAAGGAATCATTAAGGCATCACTATAAGGAATCACTAAGGTAACACTATAAGGAATCATTAAGGCATCACTATAAGGAATCACTAAGGTAACACTATAAGGAATCATTAAGGCATCACTATAAGGAATCACTAAGGTAACACTATAAGGAATCATTAAGGCATCACTATAAGGAATCACTAAGGCACTACTATAAGGAATCACAATAAGGAATCACTATAAGGAAGCACTATAAGGAACCATTAAGGAATCACTATAAGATATCACTAAGGTATCACTAAGGCATCACTGCTCTGATGGATCATTGCTAACGTTCAGGTTGTGCTTCTTCACAGCCTGTCGTTCGGTACAAACATCACGTGTAAGACCGGCAGGTATCGAGGACAGAAGGTTCCGTCAGATAAATTAAGTGTGACGGTGAAATATGGCAGAAACACCACCAAAGACGTCCCAGCTTCTTACCAGTACTCAGAAAACCCCAAGATCACAGATTATCACCCCAAAGCCAGCTTCGTGTGGTGAGTCAAACAATGTTTGTCACTTTTTGTCCACTACATTTTTTAAAGGGACAATAAATAGAATCACATTGACTAATAAAATGGGACAAAGTTCAAACTAATCACTGATCATGTGATCATGTGTGTATTTACAAACATTAATACTATCCCTGTCAGGTTGATCAATTATAATGAAATCTTTAAAACATGCATAAACTCTTGTCCTGTATATTTTAGTCGACTATCTGTAACCGATTTGGTCGACTATAATCAAGTTACATTTTAGTCAAAATAATAAAACTAAATAAAAATGTGCTGTCAAAATGTATAATATGATATGTACAATAAAATAATAAATGAAATAAAATAACAAAAAATAAAAATCAACATAAACATAAAAAAATGAAAAAAGAAATTATCTACATAAATATTATATAAAATGTTATTCAAAAAATGTAAAATGAATAAAAACTAAAAATAATACTCATCTGTTTGGTTACATTTTAATCCAAAGACTATCACTAAAACTAAATTAAAATTTTGTGTCAAAATACATAATTTGAAATTTAAAAAATATATATATATACAGGTATATAATTTTTAAAATAAAAAATAAACATAAAAAAATTAAAATAATTAAAAATAATATGCATATGTTTTGTTGCATTTTAGTCAAAAGACTATGACTAAAAATTAGCTCTCAAAATGTATAATATGATATATACAATAAATTAATAAATAAAATAAAACAAAAAATATCAGCATAAACATGAAAAGGAAAAAAAAAGAAAGAATATAAATAAATATAAAATAAAAATGTTATTCAAAAAAATTTAAATAAACAAAAAAAATCAAAACAAAAAATAATACTCATCTGTTAGTTAAATTTTAGTCCAAAGACTATCACTAAAACTAAATTAAAATTTTGTGTCAAAATATATAATATTACATTTCTAAAAATGTATACAGGTGTAAAATTTTTAAAATATAAAATAAACATTAAAATAATTAATAATAATATGCATATGTTTTGTTGCATTTTAGTCAAAAGACTATGACTAAAAATTAGCTCTCAAAATGTATAATATGATATATACAATAAATTAATAAATAAAATAAAACAAAAAATATCAGCATAAACATGAAAAGGAAAAAAAAAAGAAAGAATATAAATAAATATAAAATAAAAATGTTATTCAAAAAAATTTAAATAAACAAAAAAAATCAAAACAAAAAATAATACTCATCTGTTAGTTAAATTTTAGTCCAAAGACTATCACTAAAACTAAATTAAAATTTTGTGTCAAAATATATAATATTAAATTTCTAAAAATAAATACAGGTGTAAATTTTTTTAAATAAAAAATAAACATTAAAATAATTAATAATAATATGCATATGTTTTGTTGCATTTTAGTCAAAAGACTGACTAAAACTAAATAAAAATTTGCTGTCAAAATGTATAATATGATATATGCAATAAATTAATAAATAAAATAAAATAAGAAATAAAAATCAACATAAGCATAAAAAAATTAAAAATAGGAAATATAAATATGTTAAGTTGCATTTCAGTCAAAAGACTGACTAAAACTAAATCAAAATTTTGTGTCAAAATATATAATATTTAATATATTAAAAAAAACAAATAAAAAAAATTTGATTCAAAAAATTCTAAATAAACAAAAAATAATAAAAACAAAATAATACTCATATGTTTAGTTGCATTTAATCCAAAGACTATCACTAAAACTAATTCAAAATTTAGTCTCAAAATATATAGTATGAAATTTATAAAAAAAAATATATATATACACTTTTTAAAATTAAAAATAAACATAAAAATGTTAAATAATGAAAAATAATATTCATATGTTTCATTGCATTTTAGTCAAAAGACTATCACTAAAACTAAATCAAAATATATAATGTGAAATATAGAAATAAATAAATAAATAAATGTAAAAAAAATCAAAGTAATTAATAATAATATTCATATATTTAGTTGTTTAGTCAAATGACTGTCAAAATGAACACTGAAGCCAAAGTTCAAACTGGGACACAAAGAACTCTTTCTGCTTTTGAAGGAAACTTGTCTAACGTCTAAAGAACTTTGTAATCTGTGTCCTCAGTGGCGGTCGGAGGATCATCGTGGTTGGAAATGGTTTCGATCTGATCCAGAAAGCCACGTTAAAGGTGCAGCCGTCCTCAGATGAGTTTTCAGCGGACGACACGCCCACCGAGGTTAGGAACCACGCACACATTCATTCTCAGGTCACTTTAAAAACTATTATCCCTGTTGTTCTCACGCTGAAAGAAGAATGGAGGAGCCTTTACGTGCACTCTGGTGATTAAAAGCATAGCAGGGCATACAGATTATTCTCAGCCTGGGGTGGGAAACAACTCCACATCCTCTGCTTTCTGACAAAATACGTCAAATCTCAGGGTTCCTGTCACAATTTTGTCTTGATTTTCAGCACTTTATAAAATTAAGCTGTTCAGTGACGCCCCTAAAAAAGTCCCCCACAGTCAGGTAATGTAATGGAATGTCCTCAGGAGTGATGGAAACCCAACAGCATCTCCCTGGGATTCAGCTGCACTTTGATGGAGTGTCTTTGTTCAAACTGAAACTTCCTTTCTACCTCATTTGTTTCCCGGCTTATTTCTCATCCAAAAGTTTGCTTCCTCTTCCTTTTCTCTGCCATCCGTCTTCCTCAGCACTCAGTGTCACCTTCACTCACTTTCTTCCTCTTCAATCCGTGTTTCAATCCGTGTTTCATTCTGTGACGGTTTGCTTCCATCACGCCATATTTTTAGGCTTTTATTTTGTTTTTTGTTTTTCATTTGTAGCACAATAAACCTGCATATCAAGAATAAAAAAGGATTTATTGCATTCAATTTAAGCATTTAAGGCACATGTCAAACTTATGGCCCGGGGGCCAAATCTGGCCCTTCAGAGCATCCAATATGGCCCGCACAAGAAAGTGAAAATGAAAGTGAAAACATGATTCAACTGTCATAACTCAGTTGTAAATTGTTGTTGAAAGAACTATAATTTTTTCACAAAGTCCTGCATAAAAGTCCTTCCATAAAATCTCCCCAAATTAAATGAAAATTGGTCAAAAAATCAATAAATCAAAGGAGCTTTAAGTGTCTGTCACTTATTGCTTAGCTATTGTTGATGTCTTACCTACTTTATGTCTAATGTATAGCTGGAAGTGCAAACTTGGGCACATTAATGTTGAAGTTGTTAGTTTTCCCGTCTAAAACCTGCATCCCACTTGTGATAGAACTGGTCCGTATTTGGTCCTTGAACTAAAATTAGTTTGACACCCTTGATATAAAGTGTAGAATAGGGGTGTCAAACTCATTTTAGTTCAGGGGCCAAACACAGACCAGTTTCATCTGAAGTGTGACAAAGTTCTATTTAATTGTATTATTATTTAGAGGTCTTTTAACTAGGGATGTAACGATTCACTCAACTCCCGATACGATTCGATTCACGATACTGGGTTCACGATACGATTCTCTCACGATTTATTTTACAAAATGGGACTGTAGACAAATTTTTTTTAGAAAATACTGTATTATTTTCCTTTTGTATTTCATTGTCAAAAGAATCCCTTGATAAACTATTCAAAACAATGCAATTTAACTAAAAATAAATCTTAAATGAAATAAATAAAGGAATAATACAAATGAAAATGAAGCCTATTAATTTAAATTCTGGTTCTATAATAAACAATGCAAAACTGCATAATAGTTCTTTTTCTTTTTAAAAGTGCAACTGAAAATGTATTTTGTGCCTTAACAATTGGACTTTAAAAAAAAAAAAAAACATCATTGCACTGATTTACGCCATATTTGTTTGGACCAGCAGAGGGCGCTGGTAACCCAGTGGTCAGTTGGCATGCAGAAATTCTTGCAGTGAAGAAGAGAAGCTATGCTAGCAGACAGAGCTAATAGAAAAGCGTGACTTTTACAGATATTCAAGTAATATTACAGATATTCTTTCGGTGCTAAAGGGGTAATGAATCATTTATTAACATATTTAAGAGTAGAAGGCGGCCAGAAAGAAAGTATTAGCAGACTCCGCCCGCCGCCTACACTTGTTAAAAAAAGTACTGCGATTCAATTTTCAGAAAATTGATATCAACCGTGATACCTATGAATCGATTTTTAACTGCCTTACGATTAATCGTTACATCTCTACTTTTAACTATTTAGGATTAAAAATGACTGCCATCATGTGACAAAAGTATGAGAAAACTATGGGCCCTGCAAATATTGTGCAATTTAATTGAATATGTGTATTTATAGGACAGGGATATCTACAACTGAATTACATGGTAATTTACACAATGTTTCATGTTTTCTTTGTCATTTTTCTTTCTCTTGCGGGCCGGATTGGATGCTCTAAAGGGCCGGATTTGGCCCCCGTGCCTTGAGTTTGACTAGAATAAACGACCCCAAGGTGTGTGCGTTTGTTTGTTTGTTTGTTTGTGTGTGCGTTTGTTTGTGTGTTTGTTTGTTTGTGTGTGCGTTTGTTTGTGTGTTTGTTTGTTTGTGTGCGTTTTTTTGTGTGTTACTGTGTGTGTGTGTGTGTGTGTGCGTTACTCTGTGTGCATGTGTTACTGTGTGCGTGCTTGTGTGTGTTCACCTCTGTGCCAAAAGCCTGAAACGCTGAACAGACACGACGCTCCCATTTCACTGCTGAGCAGTTTTGAGTGACAGAGTCCCTGAGGAAAGATTCAGAGGTGGTTAGAGAAAGTGAAGCTGTTTGGATGGAGATTTGTCAAAAAAGCTGGAAGCGGAAGAGAAGGAGAGATACGAGGACAAAAGAGAAGAGGAAATGTGATACACGGAAACCCTGAAGACACTCTGTTATCATGTGGACCGACTTCATGAAAAGAAAGAGCCAAAACAACACTTTCTCACAACTATAAAAATGTCAAGTGTAGGATTGCAAAAGGGGCGGAAAAATTTCCACAGCAACTTTGGGAAATTTTCAAATATAAAAACACTTCATGGGAATTATTATTGAATTAATTTAACTGGAAATTGTAATAACTGTATCATATCCAAAGACAAATATTAGCATCCATGCAAAAATACATAAGATTTCAACTAAGGTTGCAACATTCCAGGAATGTATTGGAAACTTTCCATGGGAATTAATGAGAATTGTTTTGGGAAAAAACTACAAAAAAATTAACAGTTAAATTTTAACTGGGACGCTAAATACAGGCAAGGCAAATTTATTTGTAGAGCTCATTTCATACACAAGGCAATTCATTGTGCTTTACGTGATTAAAAAGTGCAACAGAAAACATTTAACAGTTTAAAAATCAATAAGAACATTAAAATCAGCAGTAAAAAATATATAATATGAAATACAGTCGCATCGTTTGAAATATCAGCATGTAGAAATGAATATATATGTACTGTATATATTCAGGTAATGTTAGGTAACTTTTTTTATTCAGATGCACGTTTGTGACTTTAAAAACGTACCACAACTAAACCAAACATCGTGGAATCACTGTTTGAGTAGCTTTAGACACTGTCGTTGTCGTTATTTAGCAGCTAGCTTACAATGTTTACATTTTAAAAAGGTATAAGACATTGATTTTCTGTCCTTTACAACCCTTGTCAGTGATCATTAAAACACGTTAAAGTTGTTTTTGTATCAAACATCACAAATAACTCATAGATATCAAAAGAAGCTTGGTTATGCTAACATTATGCTAACGCAGACTAAGCATTCCCAGATGTCTTCTACTAAAATTATTAATATTGTTTTGTTTTCTTGACAATTTAAACCTTTAGTCCGAACATTTAGATTTTATCACTTTTTTTTTACTAAGTTTAAAATCTTCTTTTGTTTATTTGATGCTCAAGGTTAGCATAGCTGCTCCTTAGCTACAGTATAATTAGCCTGTGAAGGCGTGTATCTTTTTGTTTGCTGAATGTAAGCTTGTGATGGAAAAACAGACCTATCCGTTTTTCTAAATGCTGTAAAATGCTTTGTTACATTTACACTTTTCAGAAATGTTTAGTCCTTTTTTTTAATATTCAGGGCACGTTAGCTTTTAGCTTATTGCTAGCTCCTGCTGTCAGAGTGAAGGATGAAACGATGCATAAAACCTAAAAATTGGTTTGTCTCATGCTTGACTATGTTTCTACTTTGTCGATCGTTCAGCCGACGATGTCATCTCTCAGCGCTTGCTGTTTATCATTTTAGACGAGTAAGCAAATAAATTTGGCAGTTATGAAGCTACACTGAATGGACGAAGTGCATCTGTGATTTTTGAACTAGTTTGATAGAAAACGGATAAAATTCCCTTCTTTTGTGGGTAAAAAAATAAACAACTAACGTAATTCTTAAATTGATCCTCCACTGTTTTTACAAGTTTGGCCTAAAATCTTTGAAATGTACTTATTAGAAGATCTATGCCTAACAAAACACATTATTATGCACCATATTCATTTTTTAAAAATGAATTTACAGTTTTAGAGCCTGGTTTCACGTGATTGATGATGTCACAAGGCCCCACTGCCTGTAAACATCCCATTGTTTTCTATTGATGTGATGCATTCAGCCTGTTTTTTAGGTCATTTAGCAGTTTTTTAGGTCAATGTTAGCACTTGTGCTGCTTTAGGTTGCTCTAAAAAACCAAGAAAAGTTAAATACGTCGATGTAAAATTTTTCATTTACCGCAAGGGTCGATAGTTCCAACTTAGTGGTTTCATAGTAGACAGTGAGGCAGAGAAGATGAGATCACCTAAGGGGCCTTTTAGGCTGTGTTCGAAATGCATATTCCGTAATACACCCTACAAACTCAGTTAGTATATACTGTCTACTATATACTACAGGTATGGTTAGGATGATTGGGATGATGAGCATTCCCACTGAAGTATATCAGAATCAGAAGTACTTTATTTATCCCAAGGGGAAATTACTTGCGTTACAGCTGCTCAAGAAATATTACAAATGAAAAGAATAAACACTAAAAGAAAGAGAAAGAAAAACTTACATATTTAAGTAAAAGACTGTTAATTAAATAAGGATAAAATACAAGTGGACACATTACAGTAGTAAAAAATGAATTAAGATAAATAATAATAATTATGATACAAATATAATATAGATATATACAACAATCAAAGCTGTGAGGTTACAGTGATGAATTGTAGAGTTTGATTGCCACAGGCAGCAATGATTTCCTGTGGAGCACCGTGGTGGGATCAGCCTGGTGCTGAAGGTGCTTCTGTGACTAACCTGCACATCATGGAGTGGGTGGGACTCATTGATCAAGATGGCCTCCACCTTGGACAGGCTCCTCCTCTCTGTCACCACTGTCAGAGAGTCCAGTTTCACCCCCACGACGTCACTGGTCTTGTGGATGAGTCTGTTGGTGTCTGCGACGCTCAGTCTGCTCCCCCAGCAAACAACAACGTAGAGGATCAGCAGATGTTGAAGGACCTCACCCATCTCAGAAAATAGAGGCGGCTCTGGCCCTTCCTGTAGAGGGAGTCAGTGTTCTTCCCCCCGTCCAATTGGTCAATCACTAGACTGGGGGAAGAACACTGACTCTATACTTCCAAGTTTTCCAAGATTTATTTCGAATTTACAACGACAAAAGCCTGAGTCACACTGAGGCTAAATATCTCCGTTGATTCTCCACCTTTGAAAGTTCTGAAAACGTTTTAAGCAAGAAAGTGATTCAGTAGAATGTGCTCATTTGATCCATACAACTTGTGGAAAACACATTTCATTCCGACATTTCTGAGATTTTCGGAGACCCTCCATTGTGCTACTGACAAAACTTCCTGTTAACGTCAAAACAAGAGCCCTGTTTACAAAAGTGTAAAAAAAAAAACTAATGGAAGAGAAGAAGAGATGCTTTTGTTTTGAAAAGGAGATGTTGGACCTTGGACCATTTTACATTCCGCTTGCAATGCATCATGGGGTATTTCTTGCGTACTCAATCTTTTTATACTATCTAATGTGAACACACTACATACTCATTTTGTAGTAGTAGTTTACTTCCCGTTAAAGAATATGGTGCATAATAATGTGTTTTGTTAGGCATAGATGTTCTATTAAGTACATTTCAAAGATTTTAGGCCAAACTTGTAAAAACAATGAAGGATCCCTTCATAGACCTAAAGTCAAGGCAGTTTCTGTATGCATGAAGAAGGTAAACATAGTAATAACAGTTTAATAACACAGTGGTATCTATTAACTTAGACTTTTCCCACCGAGCTGAAATAATTATCTACGTGTGTTCTCTTCCAGTTTGTCCAGTCTGCTCTGAGTAAGAACGACACCGTCCTAATGTTTGACTCCCCACCGGCCAACAGCTCCGACAGCACCTCGCTGCAAACGTTCCTCCAGCTGGACAACGTGATCGAAAAGCTGAACGACTTCAAATACCACCCAGACCCCACCTTCAACCAGCTGAACAAGAATGTCATCACTGAGACCAGCATCATCATTGTGACCGTAAGAACCGACCAATCAGGGCTCACCTGAGTCGTCCTTTTTTTTTTTCTGTCGGGATCACATTGGGTTTGTTCCTCTGGTTGGTTCAGGGTCGAGGTTTCTCTAAAGCCATGACGGCGAAAGAGGCCGAGGCGTTTGTCGGAGACGCCCCCTGTCTCGTAAACATTCTGCAGGTAAACATGTCAACAGGTAGTTTTCTCATTACTTTATGACTAAATGTATCCCATAAAATAAGGAATCGTCCTGTATTTGGCCATTACTTGTTGCCAGTTATGAATTCAACTAATATTCTGAAATTCTAAAAGTTGGCAAACTAATCACCTAGAACTCGTCTGCAGGACGATAAGTTGATCCTGGATGCTCCTTCATCTCAGCCCAGACCCTCCTCCAAACGCCAACGCAGAGACACCACCAATGACCTGCTGGAGCTCGTGGTAAACACAACATTCATATCAGCATTAAAATAAGAAAATCTGAGCATAAATACAGGAAAGAACAAAGGATTTGTTTGTTTTTTATTGTATTTTGTGTATTTTTAGTCACCTTGTCTGTGTTTTGGTTAATTTTATGTATTTATTTTGTCATTTTGTGCATTTTTGTTCTCTTTTTATGTATGTTTTTGTTATTTTTGTTGTCCATTTGTGTATATTTTATGGTTTTGTGTTCTATTCTGTATTTTTGCATGTTTTTGAGTCCTTTTGTGGATTTTTGTCTCTGTTATTTTTGTGAATTTTTAGTTGCTTTGTCTAGTTTTTGGTTAACTTTGTGTATTTCTTTTGTCATTCTGTGCATTTTTGTTCTCTTTTTATGTATGTTTTAGTTTTTTTGTTGTCCATTTTTGTTAAGGTGTATATTTCTGTAACTTTGTATGTTTTATGTCGTTTTGTGTTGTTTTATAAATTTCTATCTTTGTGTATTTTTAGTTACCTTGACAGTTTTTTTTGGTAATTTTGTTTATTTCTTTTGTCATTTTGTGCATTTCTGTTCTCTTTTTATGTTTTTGGTATTTTTGTTGTCTTTTCGTTTATATTTTAGGGTTTTGTGTTTTTTTTTCTGTAATTTTGCATCTTTTTGAGTCATTTTATGCTTTGATTTTGTTCATTTCTCTGTTATTTTTGTGTATTCTTAGTCACCTTGTCTGTTTTTTGCTTTATTTTATGTATTTATTTTGTCACTTTGTACATTTTTGTTTCCTTTTTATGTTTTTTTGTTGTCTTTTTGTGTATATTTTATGGTTTTGTGTATATTTCCGTAATTTTATATTTATTTGACTCATTTATTTTGCTTGTTTACATTGGGGGCTGTACAATATTAGACCTGTTTGCGTTAGACTAACTGAAAACTTGTCCTTTGCAGGTGAAATTTGGTCACGGCAAGTGGCCGGTGGGTAAGGTTTACTACGCACGGAAGGACGACATTCCTCTGGCGATTATCATCCCGGCCGTTATCGTGCCGATGCTACTCTTCATCGCCGTGTCCGTCTACTGCTACAGGTTCGAAGAGTATTCAAGTGAAAGGACACAAGCTCGTAGGATGATGCGTTCAATAATAATAATAATAATAATTTGTTCGCTCCGTGGAAACAGGAGGAAGAGTCAGCAAGCGGAGCGCGAGTACGAGAAGGTGAAACACCAGCTGGAGAATCTGGAGGAAAGTGTGCGAGATCGCTGCAAGAAGGAGTTCACAGGTAGGAAGGCAACGTGAATACGGTTTCTGTGCAAAACACATCCGAGTTAAGAACTTAAGAAAGGTAAAATCATCACTTTAAAGTGCTGATGTCGCTCTCCCAATAGCAAAATAACCTCCCTGGCCCCTCACAGGATGCCTCTCCCTAAGCCAAGCAGCAGACTCGGCACAAACTTCAGGATTTTCATCAGCATGGTGTCACCTGCTCGCGCGCTTACAAATTAGAGTCTGTTGCCACTTTGACAGCTTATGTTTTTGAGCGCGTGCCAGCACGGTTATGTGGAACGGACAGCGCTTTGGCTCACACTTCACAAACTTTTCCTGGAAGTCTTTGTAGGAGCTTGGTGGGCTGATATCAGAGCTGTCTGCCAAAGCCAGTATTAATGACCCTATGTATACATCAGAGGAAATTAACTAAGGCTTGGAGAAACAGTGAATGCAATAGTGTAGATAGTGCAGAAAAAGCCATAACCTGAAAATATCTCATCACATCTACCATATGTGAAACAATGCAAAGTAGTTCAATTCTTATGATCCATGTGTACATCGGAGCGTTTTGTCTCCTGAAAAGATGCATTAATGTCCCTGTTTTTTCCCTTTCTTCCCTTTGTGCAAGGACTCGTAGAACTGAATGCAAAAATATTACATCACATGTGTCAAACTCAAGGCCCGGGGGCCAAATCTGGCCCGTTAGAGCAGGGGTTCTAGGGGTCACCAGATGCCTTCAAGAAACTAAGAATATGCGTATGCGTAGTTTTATTCTTTTTCTGCAACTACACCAAACTTGCCATATTTTAACCTATTTTCATCACTTTTTCTTACCATATTTTTGCTCCTTTTAATGCATTTTTGCTTGATTACTCACATTTCTGTCACTTCTTCATCAAATTTCAATGCCTTTTCTGCACCATTTTTTCCATCTTGAAGACATTTCCGGCACTTATAAACCCTTTCCATCACTTTTCCACCTAATGTCACATATGTTGACCCATTATTGTCACCATGGCTCAATGTAAGTGTGAATGAGCTGATATTGTCAAGTGCTTTGGGACTTCCTCTGTGTTTATAAAGCGCTATATAAATCAAATCCATTTACCATTTACTTTTAACTTCTTTTCACCATATTTCATGCTTCTTTTTGCCAATTTAAACCAATTGTTCCTACTTTTTACATTACATTGCCCCCCCTTCCGTCACTTTTAAACCAATATTGATGCTTTGAACCCTTTTTACCATTTGTTTTGTTCATTTTTGGCCACTCTAATGTGAAACTTTTAACACATTTCTAAATCCTTTTTCACCACCTTTTCCACTATTTTTGGTCACTTTTAACTCATCTTATTTCTGATTAAAACAAGGATTCACATCTTTAAGATGACTTTATACTATGGCACAAATAATAATAATACACTTCCTGGATAACAGTGGATATTATTCAGATGAATAAATAAATGTGGTTATCACAGATTCATAGAACAATGGACCATCATTTTGCTGACTTTATGGATGAACCCCAAAAAGTTTTCCCCTTTATTCCCCCTCATAGATGACCCTGTCACAGTTCCATCTCCAAATAATTTGCGTGATTCTTTCCTTCTGAAGTTATTTATTAGTTGTTTTATTTTGCCTTTTAATAAAGAGTGTTAACTGGTGTTAATTAACTGTATGTGTAATTGGTTCGTGTTCCTGTAATTCTCAGACCTGATGATAGAAATGGAGGACCACACCAGCGACCTCGGGGAAGGTCGCATCCCCTTCCTGGACTACAAGAACTACACGGACCGTAACTTCTTCCTGCACTCCAAAGACGGCGCCAACGACCCAATGATCACAGGACGCATCCAGATCCCTGAAGTGCGCCGTGCCCAGGCCCTCAATCAGTTCTCCAACCTCCTGAACAGCAAAACCTTCCTCATCAACGTGAGTCGGACGTCGCTAAGTCACGACTCAGTGCCAGAAACTGACCGTTTGTCTTCGTCTATCTGTAGTTCATCCGCACGTGTGAGAGCCGGCCAGACTTCAACCCACGCTCCCGAGGGTATTTTGCATCCCTGCTGACGGTGGCGCTGCACGGGAAGCTGGAGTATTACACGGACATCATGAGGACGCTGCTGCTGCAGATGATGGACGAACACGTGCAGAATAAAAACCCTAAACTGATGCTCAGAAGGTAACGCCTTCACTTGCTAATCTGTCCTGCTGTAAAGTTGAGCTTCTCTCAGACGTACGAGGTGGAACGACTGAATTTGTGTCGTGTGCTTGTTTTTTAGGTCAGAGACGGTGGTGGAGAGGATGCTGTGTAACTGGATGTCCATCTGTCTCTATCAGTTCCTGAGGGTAAAACTCTTCTTTGGAGATTTTGTTATTCATTGCTTTGTGAACATGTGTGTTTTATCCCTGTCGGCCACCGTGTGAAGGAGCTCATAGGTGAAGTCTGCCCCCCTGTGCGCGCTGCATTGAGCTCCGTCTAAAATCTGATTTACTTGCCAGGCTTCGACCTCACAAAGATAATTACAGATGGCGGCTGTAGTCAGAGCCTCAGTAGAGTTAAATACAGCTACACTGTCTCAAAGTGACTGAACTTTTTTTTTTGTTTAAAAAAAAAATGCTGCAGATTTGGTGATTGGATTGTGATTTTATGGGTTTTTTTTAATTGCCAAGTGAATTTTTGAAATAGTATGCATAACTGCTAAATTGTTTAAAAAAATGGGTAAAGCTGTTATTTATTGGCTAGTAAAAGAGAAACATGATAGATTTTCAATGAAATGTAATAAAAAATGAGACAACTGCATAAATATTGAAAAATAACATTTTGCGTGTTGAAATCTAAATGTTCTTACCTTTTTTCAGATTACTGCACGTTTTCCGTCATTATTTTACCCTTTAATTAAAGCGAGACCATTAAACGTCATATTTAAGAAGTGTATCACAATGGTAGCCCTTCGGATGAATCAGCCTCTTTGAAGTAGCTCACAGTTTCAGACAGGTTGCTGACCCCTGCTTTAGAGCAGTAAAGTAGGGGGAAAGTAAAAATGATAATTCACTGCGGAAATCACCCAACTTTTCAAAAATCCAGCAATTTTTCTCAAGTTATTCCACACATTTTCCCAAATGAAATAAAAATGGTCACAAAATGAAGGAAATATGAAGTGAAGATCACACAGGGACTGATATCTTTAACTTATTGCTTGGTTATTGTGTGTACCTCACATACTTTACATATTTTTTATACGTGGAAGGACATTAATGCTGTTATTGCTCCTTATTACCACCTGAAACCTCTGGCCTACTTGAGATTAAACCGCTTTAGATTTGAGCTAAACTGAGTTTGACGCCCCTGCTCTAAGGCAAGAAAAAAATGAAATTTCTCATTATTCTTACTTTAAAAACAGCCTTAAACTTTAAATATACCCACTTTTATTTTCCAAAGCGTCCATGTGGCGCTGCAGGGCTCAAAATGATCGTGGAATTGACACCAGCTCCACATTGCTATGAATATTTCATTTGCCATGGAGAAGATAATTGTTCTACAATAATGAAATATTCAGATTAAAGTCCTTAGATATGCAGGAACTGCCCTGGAGGCTGTTTGGTTGGACAAAGGTTTAAATGGAGATAAATGGCCTCCTAAAACGTCTCACTAAATCCATAAAATAGTCACGGCTCTGCTTTTCGGGCTCTATTATCACGACTTTTATTACACTTGTACTCGGACTGTCGGAGTAATAAACAAGTCAGTGTGGCTCGCCTCATAAAACTTGATGTTTTTGTTCCAGGACACGGCCGGAGAGCCTCTTTACAAACTGTTCAAGGCTTTAAAGCATCAAGTAGAAAAAGGACCCGTGGACGCCAAATTAAAGAAAGCCAAATACACGCTGAACGACACGGGGCTGCTGGGAGACGATGTGGAGTACGTGGTGCTGGTCAGTGAACACCACACACACGCTGTGCTGGGTTGGATCTGCTGTGTTTATCTCCCTGAACGCAGCACAGCAGATATGGGAAGTTGGCGGCTCAGGGGCCACATGCGGCCCTCGGTCTGAATTTGTGCGGCCCCCAAAACTGTTGGAAGAAATATAAATACACGCAAAAAAACCTAGAAAATGCACAAAATGTCAAAAAGTATTTACAAAAACATACAAATATTTCAAAATACAACAAATTACTCAAATGATAGCAAAGAGACATACGACTGCCACCTAAACACAAAACAACCAAAAAAACACAGACACACAAAATGCAAAAAAATAGACAAAATTACAGAAAAATACACAAACAACAAGAAAAATCCAGGAAAAAAACTCTTAAAACAAACAATTTGACAACAAAAATTCAAAAAATGACAAAAGAAATACACTGATGACTCAAAATAATAACAAAACACACATAATTATTTGAAAACACAAAATGACTCAAAAAAACACACAAAATATTAATCAAAACACATAATCACTAAAAAAAAAACACAACATGACAAATACAATTTAGCGAATAAAAAGAACGTACAAAATAATAGCGAAACACAAATAATGGCTCTAAAAACGCAAAATGACAACAAAATTTCAAAACATGACAACTAAAAAAATAATGACAAGAGCACACAAAATAATAAAACACACACAATGAATCGCAAATGACAAAAGAAATTAATAAAATGTATCAAAATAAAATATATAACGACTAAAAAAAACACATAAAATGACAAATAATACAAATAATGACAAAAAATATGCAAAATAACAACGAAACAAAAACTCTAAAAACACAAAAGAATAATGAAATTTGAAAAAAGAAATTCAAATTTTGCGGGAGCCAAAGTAAATGTACAAAATGACAGAAAAATATGCAAAACAAAAACAAGAATGCATTAAAAAAATACAGAGAACTACAACATTGCAGGTAAAAGATAAGATAAGAACACACAAAACTACTGCAAAAATGAACAAAACGACAGCAGCAATACACAAAATTACTCAGAAAAATGTACAAAATTACAGAAAACGACAACATAAGTGCACAAAAAGACAAGAAAAACACAAAAAATTACTCAAACCCACAGTACTGACAAACAAGCAAAACGACAACAGAAATACACAAAAATGACTCCAAAAAAATGCAAAATGACAGCACAAATACACGATATGCCTCCAAAAAACATATATTTTACAGGAAAAATACACAAAAGGACTACAGAAAGGCTCACAATGCATCACAACGAGAAAGACAACAACAAATATACACAGAATGAGAGAAAAACACACAAAATTACTATAAACTTTTTGTTCTTTCCTGTATTAATGCTCAGATTACTCATTATTCTAAGTTTATCCTTTTACATTATGAATATCTGTATTTCTGGTCTGGTCTTTGTTCAGAGTCTGAAGCAAAATGTTTAAAAAATCATTGATGACTTGATGTTCACAATCTTTGCTCAACATTAAAACCTTCTTGAAGTTAATGTAGTGAAATAAAGGAATATTCAAAACCTCACAATAACAGAAGAATAATGTGTTTTTTCGTGTGTGTGTGTGTGTGTGTGTGTGTGTGTCAGACCCTGCAGGTGCTGGTGCATGGAGAAGGTCCAGATGTGACTCCAGTAAAGGTTCTGAACTGTGACACCATCACTCAGGTGTGTGTGTGTGCGTGTGTGGCTGATGATGTAGGTTGATGAACACACACTAGGTGTCACTGTTTCTTTGCATTGATCGGCCTGTGATGGTCTCTGCAGGTTAAAGAGAAGATCATTGATCAGGTTTACAGGAACCTGCCGTACTCACAGAGGCCCAAGGTGGAGAACGTGGCTTTGGGTACGACACTTAGAATGACTGTTTATACTTAATAAAAATCACTTTATAGAAGGTAGCACCTAAAATACTTCATATGTGACTCCTAATGTTATCATGCTGTTAGTGTACTGTATCTGACGTGTGAGTGGGTATCCGTCCACAGAGTGGCGTCCTGGCTCCACGGGTCAGATCCTGTCTGACCTTGACCTCACGTCACAGAAAGAAGGTCGATGGAAACGTCTCAACACACTGGCTCATTACAACGTGAGTCACAGTCACAGTGTGTGTGTGTGTTTCAGTGTGTGTTCCTCTTTGTGTGTGTGTGTGTGTGTGTGTGCGTATGTGTGTGTATGTTCCTCTTTGTGTGTGTGTGTTCTTCTTTGTGTGTGTGTGTTCCTCTTCGTGTGTGTGTGTTCCTCTTCGTGTGTGTGTGTTCCTCTTTGTATGTGTGTGTGTGTCTGTGTTCGTCTTCGTGTGTGTGTTCCTCTTTGTGTGTGTTCCTCTTCGTGTGTGTCATCTTGTATGTTTGAGTTGCCATTTAAGAATTTTTTCTATTCTTTTTTTGTGTATTTTTCTCATTTTGTTTGTTTTTCTAGTCATTTTGTGTATTTTTTCTAGTCATTTTGAGTATTTTTTCTAGTCATTTTGTGTATGTTTTCTAGTCATTTTGTGTATTTTTTCTAGTCATTTTGAGTATTTTTTCTAGTCATTTTGTGTATGTTTTCTAGTCATTTTGTGTATTTTTTCTAGTCATTTTGTGTATTTTTTCTAGTCATTTTGTGTATTTTTTCTAGTCATTTTGTGTATGTTTTCTAGTCATTTTGTGTATGTTTTCTAGTCATTTTGTGTGTCCTTTGAACACTCCAATGTCAGGAAAGGCAAAGTTATCATGAGGGTTCACTGACTTGTTCCAGAGGTTCCAGAGGTTTTCTGTGCTTTAAGTTTTCATGAGGTAGAAATTAAGAAGAATCCAAGCACGATTCATACACAAGAAGACGATTCAAATCCAAACCAGGATCAAAGCCTGAGAAATGTCGACCTACTGTATGTACAGTATCCGTATTTGTAGCTCATTCAAGTCTCAAACCCTTTGCGGCCTGTCTGTCTGTTTTATGTCTTCCAGGTTCGAGATAATGCCACACTGGTTTTGTCTCGAGTTTTGCACACACAGTCATTCCACCAGCATCAAGACAACCATGAAGAGAGTACGTGTGCACACAAAGATGATTATTTAAATCTGTGACATAATAGATGTAGAAAAACTGCAGCTTTTGCCCAGAGCAGTGTTACATTTCTACGACGCGCCCCACACTGGATAAATATTATGATTCTAATGATGTTCCACATATTTGTGTAGAAAACGCTCTCCTGGAGGATGATAACACCTACCATCTGGTGAGGCCGGCGGACGAAATAGACGAGGTGAAGTCGAAGCGTGGCAGCATGAAGGACAAGGCCATGACCAAAGCCATCACTGAGATCTACCTGACCAGACTGCTGTCTGTCAAGGTCATTTTTCTCCTCCATGATTTTTGTGCATTTTTTGTATAATTATTGTTTTTTATTGCCATTTCAGTGTGATTCTGGAGTCATTTTGTGTATTTTTGTTGATTTTTTTGATGTAGTTTTGTGCATTTTTGTTGTCGTTTGGTGTATTTTTTTTTTTTAATGTGTGTGTTTTGGAGTAATTTTGTGTGTTTTTGGAGCCTTTTTCTGCATATTTACAGTTATTTTGTCTGTTATTTGTGTTTCTGGAGTCATTTTGTATATTTTTGTGCATTTCTGTTGTTGTTTTGTGTACTTTTTGTATAAATATTGTTAAGTTTTTTTGTTTTATTTTCCTCATTTAGTAGAGTTTTATTATAAATACCATATGTGTCATGAGGGCGTGTTTTGAGGTGTGTGCGTTTGTGTTACAGGGAACTCTGCAGCAATTTGTCGACGACTTCTTCCGCAGCGTCCTGTGCTCGGGCTCCGTCGTCCCACCCGCCGTCAAATACTTCTTCGACTTCCTGGACGAGCAGGCGCTGAGACACGACAACGTGGACGAGGAGACGCTGCACATCTGGAAGACAAATAGGTACACAACACCGCACACGCATCCATTGAGGAGCGAACACAGAGCAACAGCCACTGATTTAACTACATATGGTAACGTTACATCCTTAAACTGCTAATTAACCTATAAATGAGGTTAATTGACACATATGGTATTTATAATAAAACTATACTAAATGAGGAAAATGAAACAAAAAACTTAACAATATTTATACAAAAAGTACACAAAACAACAACAGAAACGCACAAAAATATACAAAATGACTCCAGAAGCACAAATAACGGACAAAATAACTGTAAATATGCAGAAAAAGGCTCCAAAAACACACAAAATTACTCCAAAACACATACATTAAAAAAAAATATACACCAAACGACAACAAAAATGCACAAAACTACATCAAAAAAATCAACAAAAATACACAAAATGACTCCAGTAAAAGTCTAAAGTGTTGGAAAAAAACAGCTGAAGTGATCAAAATTAAGCACAAAAAATAAGTAAAGTATGTAGCGGTCATACTTATAATAACTGTCGTTAATAAAGAGGTTGGATTTCGTGGACAACATTCTGATTGGAGGTTTCACTAAACGGATTAAGACTTTTTAATCTATACATGAAGTTTATCAGCAGGAGTGTTTGGTGCTTTGCTCAAAGGCTGTGATGGTGAGGCAGAAAGTGTCTAACTCTCTCCAGGCACGAGAAAAAGAGAGAACGTTTGTCATGAGAACAGACGCAAGAATTTTTTGTAAAAAAAATCAAAAGTAAAGAAAATGTAAATTGACCAAAACCAAAAGCAGAATAAATGATCACATATCATTATTAAAACCAAGCAAAAAATTAATTGAAAAATAGAACAAAGACGTTGTGAATACTACTACAGTATGTGAATACTACTACAGTGCCCGTCAGAAGTATGTATTCATATAGTGGGAGGAGCTTAAGTCGAGTTGTCAATTATGGCCAAATGAGTATGTGTTTGAAGGTTGGATGTACAAAGAGGTGTACATACTCTGTACTCTGTAGTGTTATAAAGAGGTTTATTCACGGATGTAAAGTAAAATAGCGTGTGTGATTTCCCTGGTTTAATTCTATGGGACATGAACATGATAAACTGATAAATAAAGTTTTCACCAATGTTCACTGGACTTAAGCAAATAGATAATAAATATCATCCTCTGTCCTTACACCCTCCTTCTGCAAGGAAAAACTCAGTGGGAAACTTAATTACACACAAATATGTCATGTACATCCAAGGTGTGCATTAGGTTATAAACACACGGTGATGAAGGCGTGTTCGTGGAGAAATGTGTATGTTTCGTTGCCATTGCCCGCCAATAACTTCCAGGAACTATTTGTGTCTATTTCGAACTTCCGTTGTCGCAACTCTCCCTCTCTAAACAGCTGTGTGTGTGCGCGTGTGGCTCAGACGCCCCTCCCCCCTTCTCATGTCCTGTCAAAATAAAATGAAAATAAATGTTTTGAAACGTTATCACCAAAAAAGTCCAAAATAATTGTTGCGCACCCTCGGGCCACGTGCAAGCTGTTAGAAAAAAGTTTCAGGTCGATCAGACACTGCGTCAGGGAGATATGTGCTACACACACACACACACACACACGCAGACCTTCCCCAATATTTATAGATAGATCTTGTAATTAAAGTGTGTGTGTGTGTGTCTGGTTGTGTGTGTGTGTCAGTTTGCCTCTGCGGTACTGGGTGAACATCCTGAGGAATCCTCACTTCATCTTTGATGTCCATGTGACGGAGGTGGTGGACGCGTCTCTGCTCGTCATCGCTCAGACCTTCATGGATGCGTGTACCAAGACGGAACACAAGCTCACACGAGTCAGTACACACACACACACACACACACACACACACACACACACACACACACACTGTGATACTTCTCAGCTATTTTGACGGTGTTTGAATTTCACTGCTCAGTGTAACTGTTGCTCTTCTTGTGCCTGATTTAAAGCTGCAGGGGACGATCGTATTTTTATTTTTATCAGATAAAGACGCACACTGTAGGCCTCATAGATCAATAAATCAAAGATCAATTGCTCAAGAAAAAGGATGAAATTGACCCTCAAATGTTTGTTTTCATCTACACTTCAGTTTGTAAAGCACTTTAGTTGCTTTTTTTTTTTTGCATGAGAAGTGCTTCATCAATAAAGTGTTGATTGATACATTTTTAAATGACATTGTCTGAAAAGTTCCTTGCATTGCATTGTGGGATGTGTAGTTGGACGCATGTTAGTGTTTTTACTTCATTCTTACTGTGATTTCTTGTGTCTTCCAAAGTGACTTCCCAACACATTTCTGGTGTTCTATACATCAGTCTACAGGACTCCACATCCCACAATGCAATGCAAGGAAGTTTTCCAACAATGTCAATAAGAGATCAAAATAAACTATTTTAATAATTGTGAAGACATATGTTCAAGCATGCAAAAGGCCGACACTCAAATTTAGGTCAAAATGTATATTGCTTTAAATGAATATCACATCAAGCAGTCAATACACCTCAGGCGTTTGTCTCTTTAAATCCTAAGTGTATCTGATGTCTGTTTTTTTTCTCCATGTGCAGGAATCTCCCAGCAACAAGCTGCTCTATGCAAAAGAGATTTCTACCTACAAGAAGATGGTCGACGAGTGAGTCCATCACACTGGTAGCAAACAGAGATAAAAGCTTAAAGGAATCCCTTATCCCACATTACAAAGACAGCTGAGCTAAAAGAAACAACAAGAAATGCTGATGTTATTTTGTAAAAAGTTTGATCTGCAGTGCATTCACGTGATGAGTCGGTTTTCACTTTAAAACTTTAGTTTTTAGATTTGCTGATTACCAGTAATCATGTGATCTTGTCTTTTTTATTTGACTGTATTTGTTTTTTCCTGTCATTGGTCGTCTGACAGTTACAGTGTTTTATATGCACGTGTGTTTCCTCCTCAGTTACTACAAGGGCATCAGACAGATGGTTTCAGTCAGTGACCAGGACATGAACACACACCTCGCTGAGGTGTCGCGGGTACGACACACACACACACACACACACACACACACACACACACACACACACACACACACACACCCCTCCCTCTCTGTTTTATTTGTTTGCATGTTTTTATATTTTTGTATAATATGATTTTCACCTCCTACTGTTTGTTGCAGCAACACACAGACAAGCTGAACACCCAGGCTGCCTTACTACAACTCTACCAGTTCGCCAGCAAATACTTTGACGTGGTAAGACTCTTATTTCCTCACAATACAAGGTGATGGAGGTCAGACGCATTTGTTTGTCCTGTGGCAAAACTGACGATTGTGCTCGATTAGAGAATAGGGACAGTTGATACCAAAGCTAAAAGTTATGAAATAACAAATGAAGTCTGCAATAATGAAAAAGTGCATTTGACAGGAGGAATAAATAGTAAAAATAATTACAAAAAACTCAAGTCCGTATCTGTGAAGTATCTCATCTCTATTAAAGCAAGGAATATCTGTACGTCTGTACGTCTGTAGCTCAAATATCTCTGGTGTTCAGGGACAGACAGAGCTCATACTGACTACATACTGTAGCTGCAGCTTGGTTCAAACATGTGCCACGTTGGATTAGTTTGGACTGAAATAGTCCATTTAATGAATAATCTCATTAAAAAAAATCATCCTTTGCCAGAGCCTTTACTTACTACAGCCAATCACTGCACGACGTAGTTACATGTGTGCACTACAGCCGAGCCAGCAAACACTGCGCGTGTTTGTGTGTGTGTGCATGCATCATGTTGGCTGTTTTTAAACTTTTTTAGCAGCTTACACATAGTCCCAGTGTGTGCATCCACACACACACACACACACACACACATCTCAAAACACGCCCTCACCACACATAAGGTATTTATAATAAAATTATACTAAATGAGGAAAATAAAACAAAAAACTAAACAATATTTATACAAAAAGTACACAAAACGACAATAGAAATGCACAAAAATATACAAAATGACTCCAAAAACACACGAAATTACAACAAAAACTGACAAAATGACTGTAAATATACAGAAAAAGGCTCCAAAAACACGTACATTAAAGAAAAATACACCAAACGACAACAAAAATATGAAAATGATTAAAAAAAACTAACAATTATACAAAAAATGCACAAAAACACAACAGCAAGATACAAAAATACACATAATGACTCCAATAAACATACATTACAGAAAAATACACCAAATAACAAAAATATTAAAATGAGTTTAAAAACAAACAAGCATTTATCGTGCACATGTCCCATAGAATTAAACCAGGGAAAAATAAACCCTTTTATAACACTACAGAGTACAGAGTATGTACACCTCTTTGTACATCCAACCTTCAAACACATACTCATTCGGCCATAATTGACAACTCTACTTAAGCTCCTCCCACTATATGAATACATACTTCTGACAGGCTTTGTACTAACAGACTTAAATACAGAGAATACAAAAAACTATTGACTTTCAAACTGAAAATAAAGACATTTCTAAAAGCCCTTGGTTGCATTTTTATCCAAATATGCTCTAAAGTTTGTCTTATACATGTTCTATTTACCAGGAGAACATTAGGTTCAGTCTGTGTAGTTTGGTGCTTGTGGTGCATTCAGCAACCACTAGATGGCAGCAAAGATTAGAACTGTATTACTTTATGAGGGCCTGAGCTTCCAGGAACTTTATTATCCTGTAAGTTCTTCTTTCTTTGTCTTTTTCTGTGGAAATCCTACTTCCCATATATTAATAATCACCAAATTTTACACAGAGGTTCAGTTCAATGCCAGATTGTTTCAGCTGCAAAAACAGTCTATTAGTCCTAAAGGTGGCGCTACAGCAAGTTTCTAAATTTCAACATTTG
The DNA here is from genome assembly GCF_900634775.1 of Gouania willdenowi. Lineage (NCBI taxonomy): Eukaryota > Metazoa > Chordata > Actinopteri > Blenniiformes > Gobiesocidae > Gouania > Gouania willdenowi. The sequence continues at coordinate 7,096,326 of NC_041049.1, forward strand.
GAAAATTGACAACAAATCAACCAAATGTGCTACAAATTTACAACTCACCAAAATTTCGCCCCAATACTGTCGATTTTTTTTTTTTACATTTAAATTTCTTTCAAATTATAAAGTCCATCACTTTGTTTTTAGCAAAAACTGTAAAAAAAATAATTAAAACAATCTCCTCCCACATTTTTGTCATACACAATTTAAACATAAACATATGTAAACATATACCTGGGAATTCCTACTAAATATATTTTCCATGTCAATGAAAATAAAAAATAAAAAAAAGATACATTGAGTTATTGTAGATGAAAATATTGGAAAATATCAATATTTCGTCTAAAAAGCGTAATTTTTTCATGGCATTTTGAATTTTGCTTTTATTTGAACAATTGGATTCAATGGAAAAATTGCATTTTTAAACATCAGTTTTTCACTTCTATAGCCTTATAAAACTAATTGTTACAAACAGATTATCAACATCTCCATACTGTCTAGATGCAGTATGTGTATTTATGTTTTAATAATTTTTGACATCTGTCTTTAAACGCTTACAAATTGTGAATCTGGAAAAATTGGCAAAAATAAGCATGAAATATGGTGAAAAGTGACAATAATGGGTCAATATATGTGACATTAGGTGGGAAAAGTGATGGAAAGGGTTTAAAAGTGCTGGAAATGTCTTAAAAGTGGAATAAATGTGCAGAAAAGGAATTGAAATTTAATGGAGAGGTGGCAGAAATGGGAGTAATGTAGCAAAAATGCATTAAAAGGAGCAAAAATATGGCAAGAAGCTTTCGGCGACCTCCTCCCAGTGTCTCCCGATCCCAAAGGGGGTCCTGACCCTGAGGTTGAGAACCCCCAGCATAGAGGATGTTCCATCATTGAATAGTTGTGGATTGATTATGTGTTTGACTTTTTGATCTGTTGATTTGCAACAAATTGTGAGATCAAATTCACATTTATAAGTTGCACCAGCTCTAATTAGAGTTTTGCAGATATTGAATAATTTCCCGTCCTTCTCTCCTTCAGATCATCCAGTCGCTGGACGATGACCCGGCCGCTCAGAACAAGCAGCTGACGCTCCGCCTCCAGCAGGTGGCCGCCGCCCTGGAGAACAAGTCCACCGAACTTTGACCTCCGTCCTCTCAGAGAGACGCATCATGGATGAACTAATAGCTCTGTGAATACAGAATATTACTTTCCTTTAAAGGACTTCAAGGATGTGAAAATCACTGACTTCACACAAATGTTGAACTGCGTGCGGAGGCGGAGCCTCAGGAAGGACCAATGAGGGCAGCTTAGACTAAATGAAGTGTTAAAAGTGGCCCCAGATGCACTCGAACCCGTCACAAGCACGTCACCAACATCTCCCTCAGCCTCGGCATCTGGAAACAAAACACCTGAAGTGCAACGTGCTGAAGTCTGTGAAATCAAAGTTATTTTTTTAATTGAAAACCAGGACCTATGCTGGTTCTTTTGTTTCTTTCTTTGTTTTACTTTTCTGCAAACACACATTTTCCTTTTTCTCATCAATGGAGAAGAAGTAAAAGTGCCATACAAGACAGACACAGAGGAAGAGATTGTTTAAAGAACAGAAGTAAATATATATGAATTTTTACGTCATGGTACTTAGCCTCTTGTTTTTTAATGTATGCTAAAAGTATAGCTGCTTTATTCACCACAGACTGGTTTATATATGGATAAAGTTGGATAATCGGGTCTTATTTTTTTTTATCTGGACATCAGATCTCCCAAAACAAAGCAAATGCTCGATTTCCTAACACACCACTGGCCAATCAGAGGTCCCGATTCAAAGAGGGAGGGGCATGAGAACATGAACTCCTGGTACGACATTATTAAAATAATCCAAAAGAAAAATTGTAGATTTTTTTATATTACAGCCAAATGTTGTTTTTGTCAGAGAGTCTGCTGGTTGTGTTTCTACGCTGATGATGATACTGTGTTTGTAATTCATATCACAGCCGAGTACTTTGATTAGTATTACAATTGTGTGTGTGTGCGTGTGTGTGTGTGTGCAGACTTTATGCAGATGCTTTGCATTTTATGACATAAAAATTATCATTTTAACAGACTTGGACAATGCTGCGTGTGTTTTTTTCTATTTCCAGCCTCTCTACACACCCTAAAGCTAGTGAACGGGGTGAGACAGCAGTAAGGAATAACACAATTCAATTTGTATGCCTTACTATAGCCTTATCCCAGAAAGAAATGCCAAGATTTTTCCAATTTTATGCTTTACTAAAAATCTTTACATTTTTACACCTTACTATAGCCTGATTTTAGAAAAAAATAAATCCAAAATGTTTCCATTTTTATGCCTTGTCAGAAATTGTTTTCAAATTGTTTTCATTTTTATGCCTTTAATAGCCTTATCTCAGTATTACATTTTTACACACTATAGCCATGATTTCAGAAGAAATGCCATTTTTATTTTCAATTTTTACACCTCTTTTTATCTCAGAAAAAAAAATCCAGAATTTTTTCATTTTTATGCCTTAATGTTTTCCAAAATAGCCTGATTTCAGAAAAAAAAATCTAATTTTTTTTCCATTTTTTATGCTTTACTAAAGCCTTATCTCAGATACAAATTCCAAGTTATTTGCATTTTTATGCTTTACTATATATAGCCTTATCTCAGTTTTTTTTAATCAATTTTATGCCTAACTATAGCCTGATTTAAAAAAAAAAGAAAATCAAATTTTTTTCCATTTTCATGCTTTCATGCTTCACTATAGCCTTGTCTCAGAAAAAAAAATCTTTTTTTTTTTTCATTTATATGCTTTACTAAAGCATGATTTTAGAAAAAAAATAAATCCAAAATGTTTCATTTTTATGCCTTTAATAGCCTTATCTCAGTATTACATTTGTATACTTTACTATAGCCTGTTTTCAGAAGAAATGCCATTTTTATTTTCAATTTTTACACCTCAGAAAGCTTTTTATCCCAGAAAAAAAAATCCAGAATTTTTTCATTTTTATGCCTTAATTTTTTCCGAAATAGCCTGATTTCAGAAAAAAAATCAATTTTTTTTCCATTTTCATTGCCTTGTCTCAGACCAAAAAAAAATCCAAAAGTTTTCCATTTTTTAATGCTTCACTATAGCCTTTTCTCAGAAAAAAAATCTGTTTTTTTTTATTTTTATGCTTTACTAAAGCCTGATTTTAGAAAGAATACCAAGATTTTCCCATTTTTACACCTTCTTGTAGTCTTATCTTAAAGCCAAAATCTTTCAATTTTACACCTTACTTTAGCCCGATTTCACAAAAAATCCAAAAATATTTCCATTTTCATTCTTTACTAAAACCTTGTTTCACAAAAAAAATCTAAATTTTTTCCACTTGTATGCTTTACTAAAGCCTTGTCTCAGAAAAAAAATCTTTTTCATTTTTGTTTTACCATAGCATGGTTTCAGAAACACAATCAAATTTTTTTTCCATTTTTATGCCTTATGATATATAGTCTTATCTCATTACAGGAAAAAATGGCACAATTTTTCAATTTTTATACCTTGTTGTAGCTTGATCTCAGAAGATAACAAAATCAAAATTTTCCATTTTTATGCTTTACTAAAGCCTTGTCTCAGAAAAAAAATCATTTTTTTTCATTTTTATGCTTTACTATAGCCTGATTTTTAAAAAAAATCTAAACTTTTACCATTTTTATACCTTACTATAGCCTAGTTTCCTTACTATGCCAAGATTTTTACACCTCATTGTAACCTGATTTTTGAAAAAAAAAGTCCAATTTTTTTTTTCTATTTTCATGCTTTACTTTAGCCTTGCCTAAAAAAAATCCATTTTTTTGCTTCACTATAGCCTAATTTAAAATGAAATGCCAATATTTTTACACTTCATTGGAACCTGATTTTAGAAAAAAAAGTCAAATTTTTTTCCAATTTTATGTTTTACTAAAGCCTTTATCTCAGATACAAATTCCAAATTGTTTCCATTTTTATACCTTACTATATATAGCCTTATCTCAGTTTTTTTAATGCCTTACTATAGCCTGATTTTTTTTCTAAATGCCAAGATTTTTCAATTTTTAGACCTTATTGTAGCCTCATCTCAGAAAAAAGGCCAAAATCTTTCAATTTCACACCTTACGAAAGCCTGATTTCAGATATATTCCAAAATATTTCCATTTTCATGCTTTACTAAAACCTTGTCTCAGAAAAAAAATCTAAATGTTTCCATTTTTATGCTTTACTAAAGCCTTGTCTCAGAAGAAATGCCAATATTTTTCAATTTTTACACCTCATTGTAACCTGATTTTAGAAAAAAAGTCCACATTTTTTCCATTTTTATGCTTTACTAAAGCCTTACCTCAGATCCAAATTCCAAATTGTTTCCATTTTTGTCTTACTATATATAGCCTTATCTTAGAAATTTTTTATACCTTACTATAGCCTGATTTCAGAAAAAAAAATAATAATTTTTTTTTAATTTTAATTCTTTACCAAAGCCTTATCTTAGACCAAAAAAAAATCCAAAATTTTTTCATTTTTATGCTTTACTATAGCCTGATTTCAGAAAAAATATCAACATTTTTCCATCTTATTGTAGATTTATCTCAGAAAAAAGCCAAAATTTTTCAATTTTATGCCTTGCGAAATTGCATGATTTCAGAAAAGAAAAAAATCCAAAATATTTCCATTTTCATGCTTTACTAAAATCTTGTCTCAGAAAAAAATTCCCAACTTTTAATGCTTTATTAAAGGCTTTTCTCAGAAAAAAAAAATCTATTTTTTTCTCCATTTTTATGCCTTATGATTTCAGAAAAAAATGCAAAGTTTTTTAAATTTGTTCACCTCATATAGCCTATTTCAGAAAAAAAAATCCCAAATTGTTTCCATTTTTATGCCTTACTATAAACCTTCCTGCAAGATGGATTCTCCTGGTGTTCATTGAAACTCGGGTCAGAGGGAGGCCTACACATCAATCTGGTAACTTTCCTATAGCTTTATCTCAGAATTTAAAAAAAAAAAAAAAAAAAATTCAATTTTTACACCTTGTTTCAGGAAAAAATGCCAATATTTTTCCATTTTTACACTCAATGGTCGCTTTATCTCATTGGTCACTCAAACCTATTTCTCACTAATAACAGTATATATTGCGCTTCTGGTTAAATTTTCAGTTTTCACATATTCCTTTAAATGTCACAAAATCAATGAAAACAGACACATTATTGGTAATTATATTTCATTTATTACAAATGCAATCTCACTCAAAATTAGAAATATGAATATATTCATCTCATTTAAAGAGCACATAGAAATGGTCTTAAATAAACATGAGCATTATTAAATGAACAAACAGAAATAACAGAAATACGCTTTATTTTAACGGACATAACACCTTTGAAGAAAGTTTGAGTCAGTGCACAAACAATTAAATAAACTTCTCTTCAAAAACAAACAAAATAAGTTAAAGAGTAAACAAATTTCGGACTTTCAAAGTGAACTTTCTTGAATCACAGGAAATTATACGCCGCTAAAATAAAGCATTACTCCATAATCAAACACAATGTGTATATGACACCATTGAGACATCCGATGTTTTTATCACCATCTTATTCTTTGAAAAAAAAAAAAAAACTAATCATATTTGGCAATAAAAGTGCTAAACGATGCTCGGTTTATCTTAATTTTCATATCATCAATAAAGGAAATCTTAGCGACATGTAGGAAGTACACAAACGTTTGATTTCTGGAGGAGTACGCTTCGAAAATGTATGTTTTAAACTAGTGGTTTCCAACCTTTTTTGGATCAAGATTCCACAATGATATCACAAATTTCTGGCAACAGTAACACCAAAGACATTTTTTCCTCCCCAAGAATGAATGTCTGTTATAGTGTATACGAATACAGTTCTCTAAAATAAAGGGCTGTTTTAATTTTAAAAAATCAGTTAAAAATGTATTAGATTTTTTTTTTCTCTCCATCAATTACTTTTTACAGATCAAAGAGCAAAACTTCAAAGGAAGAGATCAAAGAGCAGACACTTCCGAGGGAGAAAAAAAAATAAAAGGGCACAGACCAAGTGTTCAAAGGAACACTACTGATGATGCGTTCCCATATCTGAGACTCAGCTCCCACGCCACTCTCACAGGGTAAACCTTCTTTTTTTTTTTTAAATGGAGAAGTTTTATTAGTTATATTAAAGCAGGAAAGTCAAACTCATTTAAGTTCAGGGGCTATATACATAGCAGTTTTATCCACAGATTTTAGTCATGTCAACATTATTGTGTCATAGTTTGCACTTCTACGTATACATAAAATACAAAATATGTAACAAAATTACCAAATCCAAACAATCCACTTTAAATTTCCTAGATTTTGTGACCAATTTATATTTAATTAACAGAAATACTGTCATAATTTGAGGGAAATTGAAGGATTTTGTAGTTTTCTCCCCACTGTTGAACATTAAAAATGACTGCAATCATTCAATATACAGTAAGCACTGGGAAAAAAACTGTGAGCCCCTGTAAATATTTAGTTTAATTTACACAATGATTCATGTTTTCTCTGTCATTTTTACTTTCTCTCCCGAATTAGATGCTCCAAAGGGCCAGATTTGGACCCAAGACCATGAGTTTGACAAGTGTATTGAAGGATATCTGTAGGGAAATTTTGCTAAGTGACTTCAGCCATCGGAAGCACAATATTGTCAATAGACATACGCAAAAAAACATTTCTCGTTCTAAATTTCACGTTAAATATTTTGTCGAACTATTTAGGGTCAAAATGGTGTCATATAGACTTAAAAGTCAAATGTGAGCCAGAAATTAATTTATTTGCCCACTTGTATTAAATAGTCTTATGATCAACCAAACATTCCACTCTTGTTAAAACACACAAAATGAGATCATTTAGGAGATTGTGACTGCTGGTGAAGACCAAACCGCAAAAATCTCAACCAACCAGAAGCAAAAGGAAATTAACTTAAAATATTAAGACCCAAGTGCAACTTCATTTAGTTTGTCTGTTGTCAGATATATTTATAATCCTCTGCATACATCTACATTTTGACACATAACTGATCTGTACCATGTTAGGAACACAAAACTCTTAATGATTTCACAATAAAATTTCCTGAACATTAATTTCATAATTAGGAAAATCTTTCACCTGGTGACCATTTTTAAGGCAAGTAATGGCTCTCTTCATCTGTTTTCTCAATCAGGTGTGAAAGCATTCACATTTGAATCATTAATTCTTGTTGTGTGTTTTGAAAGTAAATATAAAACTAGATTAACTCAAGAGTTACAAACACAGAGAAACTCCCACAGCATTATGTTTATTTTAAATTAATTCGACCAACAGCAGAGGTAGGCGAGAACAAAGAAAGACGGACGGGGTGGGGGGTGGGGCAGCTGAGGTAGTGGAGGAAGAGGAGGGGTGGATACTCAGCTGATGAAGGTGAAGACCACAGACTGAATGGGGAGCCTACACACTGGGCACAGCTTGTTCCTCTTCTTCAGCTTCCTGGCGCAGACGTAGCATGACATGAGGTGTCCGGTCCGTCCGTGGACGATGCAGCCGTTCTTTGGCCTCGACTGGCAGATCAGACACGGGTCCAGACACGAGTCAGGGAGACGCCACTCAGCCGACACGCTGCGCTCCATGTCAGGCACACTGGGTGAGGCGGGAAGGGGAGGAGTTGACCGAGAAGGTGCAGATGATGGGAGGAGCTCCTGTGAGGTGGGAGTTAAGAGCTCAGACTGTGAAGACTGAGTCCAGAGCTCCTGGGAGGAGAAGGGGTCTGAGGAAGGGTCTGAGGAGAGCAGGTCCTGGGAGTTAGAGGCCGAGGACATGGAGTCAGACAGACACTGTGACGAATGTGACGTTCTTGCTCTTTTCCCATCAGGAACGTCCACGCCATCGTTCTCAACTTCTGAAACTTTAGGAGAAAAGCCAAGAATTCAAGTTATTTCACATTTAATACAACATCGTCAAATTCTTTTTAACAAGTACTTCAACTGTAGAAGGTAACAGATTGTTTAAAACACTGAATTTAAATACAAATGTAGTGTTCAAACCACAATGATTAACAAAGATTAACTTCTAATCAACTCTGCTGAAGAAATGTTTAATCGATCTTTTGGTCAACAACCACAAGAAATGTCAGACTTTTTCAGCACAATAGTTCCTCTCCAAAAGCCTGAAAATCCATTAAACACATTAAAAGATGTGTTTTCAATGAGAGACTTCCTCCTTTAAAAAGTGTAAAGAGGTTTAAACGCTCTAGGATCCGTTTGCTCGGTCTAGCACAGATCAAACAGCCGAATTCTGTCGGTCTCGGATTGTTTCAAATTGAGAGCCATTAGGTGCATTTTGAACGCGACGATGCTCGGCGCAGATTAAAAACAGGAAGTATCTGGGAGGACGTAGAGTGCACAACATTAAGGGTGGTCAATAGAACCGGCAACAGTGCAAACCAGAACTTTAAAGGTGCAGTCCGTAACTTTTATAAAAGTGATTTTTGGTCATATTTGCTAAAGCTGTCACTATATAAGGGCAGCCTCACATGAAACTAGTAGTTTGTGTAAAAAAAAAAAAAAAAAACAGGCTCACTGAGTCCCCCCTCCCCCCTGCACTCTGTTGTGCATGTGTTGTTCGTGCGTGCACTACTCACTGCAGCCTCCGTGTGGGCTGCTGAGTGACTGAGTGGTTGTTGTTGCTGCTGCTGCCTCTGAGGTGTGTGCACATTGAGAGAGAGAAGCGCTGCAGTAATACGCTTTTAACAGAGCATGTTATATTACTGCGATGTTCCTGTCCGGCTAACATTAGCTTGTTAGCTCCTCTGAGGAAGGGACTTTGGAAAGTTTGGAGGCAGGGCAAGAGAGCAGCGGGGAGGGATCTGAACGTTATGGACTGCACCTTTAAAACTACCAAAAGCACTTCAACTTAGTGCTGCGCCATTGTTGAATGCTGTGAAAGAACAAAATGGAGGAGGCAGAAGTTTCTGAGAACTCTTAAGCACTCGCTTTGACCCATTGAATGAGACTCTTCTTCAGGTTTCAGTCTTTCTGCCTAGAGAAGCCTCTACTCGAGTGGTTAGCTCACGCAACTGCACCAGATGCTGACTGGAGCAGATCAGAAGCTGTGCTCTGAACGCAAACCGAGTCAAACCAATTCCAGCAGTGTTTTAAGGTTTACGGTTTCATTTATTCAGAGAACTGTTACTTAGGAAATCAGCTTTGATCTCCTGACATGTGTCGACTGTCAACTGCCAGTCTTCGTCAGAGGCGTCTGCCAGCCTTAGCTAAACATACTATTCAAAAAGAATCTTGTGGGAATTACTACAGGGAATTCAGATCAAAGGAAACATTAAAGCGATCAGCAGACGTCTCTGACGAAGACTGGCTTCGTCAAGAGAGCAAAGTGGATTTCTAAAGTACCCTAACATACGAGCCAAACCAAGGTGATACAATCATCATCTATCCTCCGCCCATTTGGACCGAGCTTGGGACTAAACAGATGTGAAACCACCCTTAGTCGTCAAAATGCTGATGATGAGTCATAACTGGAACTCATTTAGTTCTACTAAATTTTGTGAGATTCTTGATTCTGTCTTCATCTGCAATCAATTACTATTACAAAAGAGCAAACAAATATCACACATTCAACCCCAAGTCGTGTTGAATTGACTTTTTTGAAACAGAAACACAGTTTGTTTCAAGTTTATTACACTAAATTCTACCTGAGATTTCTTTGGCAGTCGACTGCTCTGTGGTGAGTTTTAGCGGCAGGGCTTTAGCTTCAGGGGGGGACGCTTCGGGCAGCCAATCATCACGCAGCATCCAGCAGCGGAGGCAGTTTCTCGGGAGAGGAGGATTCAACTCGTCACACTTTGCACAGCGCCAGTAATCCTGAGAAGAAAACAATAATTAGACCCAAACAAAAGGCACAAGTGTGTTTCTTTATATGCGTTTGTCATTGGTTGTGTTTAAACTCACAGCTTCAGTGATTTCCGTGTCTTCATCAAAGGAATCGTCTTCCTCTGCCTCAATGATAACCTCATAGACCTGAGAACATGCAAACATTGGTAAATACAGGCTCAGCTTGAACAATGACTGGTTTTTATGTCAGGTCAGAGTGTTTACCTGATCATCTGCAGACAGAGAAGCATCATCTTCATTATAATCGTCCGAATCGATCGACTCCACCTCAAACTCCACGCTGAAGTTGTCGCTGTCAGAGTCTGACGCTGCGACCGTGACCTCTGACCTCCCAGACTGCACACGCACACAGTCTTTAAAATCAATCCAAAACTGCGACGTGTGTCGTCGATGATTCGCTGTTTTACACTCACTGTGCTGCGGGAATCGGACGATTGGCTGCTTTGTCTGTCCCGCCCACTTCCCAGTCCACCAATCACACACCAGGAGAGGCTGTCGTCAAAGGTCAGGGAGTAGCTGTCCGATCGCTTCCTTTTTCTGCCTTCGTCTTCATCCTCATCCTCAGATTGTGGTTTGTCTTCAGGACTGCGAGATGGTCCTTTGCAAAACAGGCAAACAGAACATAACTCAGACTCTTTTACACCTGGATGGGTTTACTGGTTTCATCTTAATATCAGATGTTATTGAGTAATGTCCCAGTAGAACTCACCTGGATCGCTGTTCCTGCGACTCCTTCTTCTTCTCCGTCTTCTTCTTCTTTCCGGTGACGCAGACTGACTTCCTGTTTGGGCCTCCTGGGAAAAAAAAGTTTCAACTCCGATCTTAGTAATTAAACAGCAGAAAGACCACAGCAGACTAACTTTCACAGTAAATTTGATACTGGGCCACATTAATTTGCTGACTATTAATAGTTTAAGCCTCTATTGTTTGCTACAAAACTTGAATATAACGTAGCAAAGCCATTTTCCAGCTATAATTATGATATGTTAAGGTTTTCTTTTAGTCAGACAATTTTTTTCAGGAAATTTACTTTGAAATCCTGACATGTTTTGACTGTCAACTACCAGTCTTCCTCAGAGGCTTCTGCTGATCGCTTTGACGAGTCCTCATAAGTTCTTTCTGGGTGTGGCCAACTTGACAGTTCTGTCAGGCTGGCCACACCTCCTGTAGCCCTATAGTCTCTGGAGATGAGATCCAAGTAAAATTCTTTAAAAATATTGTCTGAATAAAAAAAAAGAAGACAAAATGAACTTGTAGGAATTATAATTTTATGACGTGTCTGTGTGTGTCTACTTGTTACCTCTGTTTCATTATCATTTTGCCTTATGTTTTGTGTTTCATTCGATGATGTCGGCAAGTCTGTGGATAACAGGCAGATCAGAGTCTTGTCTTAGTAATTCAAGCATTTAACTCTATTTTGTTCACATTACAAACCTACCTTGGGTCTTTACAGCTTCCAAATTTTTTAAGATCATAGCAAACAGAGCTCTGAAACAAGGACAGAGTTTAGTTCAGAAATGCGTCTGAACATGAAAACATTGGAATCTTTGTGATGAAGGAATAGTAGATTTTTCGTCAGGAACAGATATTGTTCTTTTACTCACTGTGGCTCTTTGACCGAGAAGCTGTCGACGCCCAGCACGCGCCCCAGTGCATCCTGGGAACAGTGCACAATGTGCTGCTGCTTTTGGTCATACAGTTGTTTCTGGATAATATACTGACCCAGGTAAAACATCACCTGTGAGAGAAACAAAGCAAATTTTAGATCAAATCCACACATGACATGATGATGAGCATTATGACACACTAGACAATTTAATATAAGCTATTGTCAGAATTTTTTGTGAATTTAAAAAAAAAAAAAAAATAATTTCATATTATTTTTCCAACTAAATCAATCAGAAATTGCAATATGACTCGATTATACATTCACATGCATTTTTCAGGACAAAAGCATGGGCGATGACACAGAAATGTCAATTCTCACGCAAAATAAGACGCGATATGACACGCATATTTTGGGACAATTTCATGCATTCACAGTAAGCCTGGACGATAAAATGACAACGATATATATCACGATAAAGATGTTATCAATATCAATAGGAAATATGTGCGATAGAATGATTTTAATGAACTCCGTTAGAAAAAACCCGGAAACAACCCGCGACCTAGAACTGCATTGCATTCTGGGGGATGTTGGCAGAGGAACAGCCTGAGCCGCTCCTAAGTGGCTGTGCATATTAGTAGTTTCATGTTTCACCAGCTGAAATGATGAGTCGGGCAAACAACGGTCAGTGCGCACTCCCTTTCCCGCCGCTCTCACACTGGTCGAGCTAACCTGAAGCTGCAGTGCACTGTTACATCATGGACCGCTACTTGGTTAAAGACCAGATAACCAACAAAGTGAACAAGTCCAAGATCTGCCAGATCCACCCAAAGTTCCCACAAACCCGAGAGAGAGAGAGAGACGCATACTGGAAACTCCACTAAAGCTAATAAGCTAAGCAAACCCACCGACACAAAGACTGGGCTAAGAGCTAATGCTAACCACCGATGAGACCAAGTAAAAAGTACATGGCTTAAACCACAAAAGGCCACATATTTACTCATGGTCAGATTTAACACCAGTACGGAAGGATAAAAGCTAACATGTCGCACGTCGTGTGACATAATTTAATTTAATTTAATGTATCATATTTCACGTGTTCACAGACAAAGACGACCCCATTAAACATTAATGTAACTATTGTGACTTTTACACTAAAAAATCCTGTTAGTGCTGCTCTCAGTAATTATTGATTAAATCATCAGTCCGATCTGGTTTCATTAGAGGAGATCAGAGAGATATTTATCAACCATAACTTCATGTAACTCACTATAAAACATAAAATAAACACGATTCAGCAGTAAAAAATACTGTTGGAGTTATTTTTCCTTTTCATGTGCCTTTTTTTCATTTTTCATTGTAAATGAGGAAATAAATGCTAAAATTGCCCCCATAATATTTTCTTAATACAGACCCTGCTCTTCATTTCATGTCAGAGATGTTAGTTCTACCTCAGGTGTGCACTGATTTATTATAAAATGTGTTGCACATTTTCTTTGATTAATGTCTATATTTGTACATTGAACAGTTTATTTTTTTAATTGAGTTTTTTTGTTTTTGTTTATTTCCATAGTTTTGTTGACCTCTTTTAAATTTTAAAGATTACGTTTGAAATAAAAGTATTTAAATTTGGCGGTTTTTCTTATGGTTTTTATTTCGAATAGGTAAAAAAACAACAACGAATCAATAATTATCGATATTGACTGATATGAAACACTTATATCGTGATACATATTTCAGGCACATCGCCCAGCCCTAATTCACAGACAACTTTCCACCGTAAAACCAGTGACTTGATGAGTAGCAACTTTAAAAAAACAGACTGACGTAAAATCTCACATGATTTCCACACATTCAATCGGCACAAATATAGTGGAGAAATATGAAATAAATAAGTTGACTCAACTAACCATAATAAGCATGTATGGCATCCAATGTTTACATTTTTAAATCAAAGTTAAAGGCACTCTTTCTTTTTACTGAGACTGATTTATTTATTATTAATCATTGTATTGCTGATTTCTTGTTTTAATTATTGATTTCATGTTTTTATTGTTGATTTCATGTGCAATTAATGATTTGGTGGTTTAATTGTTGATTTTAAACCCTGTTTATTGTTTTAATGTTCTTATTGATTTTTAAACTGCTTAGTTAGGGGAACTTATTTAATGATCCTTTAAAAAAACACTTAAAAATTTCTGCCAGTCTTTGTCGCAACAGGGCATTTGTCTAAAAATATTTAGAGGGAACAAAAACAGGAAATTTAACAACTGTTTTATCTGAAACCTGCAACATTTTTTTAAATCCTTTATCACTTCTGGGAGGAAACAAGTCTATTATGTGAAGTCAGAACTGGACTTCAGGTTCTTCAGTTGACTTCAATGCTGCAGGTGGGAAGTGCATTTTGGATACCCATAAAGTACAAATACTCTAACATAAAAACTGGAAGGGCTGTGGCTGTACCTCCTTCATGGTGAACACATCTTTAGTAGCTCCGGCGTCTTGCAACAAAGAGCAGAACTCCACCTGTGGTTTGACCTGGTACAAACAGGACACGGTTAAAGCAAACAGCAGAAGGACTGAAGACGGCTTTATTTACACAATCTGCTCTTTCTCACCAGGTGATCGTCATCGGGGGTGTGGACTGTGTGAAGCTCCCTGTCTCTGGACATTGTAAAGCCTGTGGTTCATGCAGACAAAGAGACAATAAACATGCATTTTAATTAAACATCACTGGAAAATATAATAATCCTAGAAACCTGTCCAACAGTTATACAAACGTGGCAAATTAATCCAGTTTGACGGAAAATGATGAAAGGTTTATCCCTCACTTCTGTCTTTCTCCATCTCTCTGTCTAATCACCTTGTTGCCAAATGTGAGGCCAGAAAAGGTTATTATTGGGAGCTAAACAGTAATTCTGATGAGTGATTAATAATTTGAATGATTATTTTGTTGCTTTTTGTATAGTGTCCATATTTTAATGTTTATTTATTTATGCTGCTATGACTGTAGGACTTTTTATTGTCCAAATGTTTGTTCAGTGCTTTAAACTAAACCCAATGATTCCAGTGGTCATTGGTTTGTTGTCAGTGTGATAAACACAAAAGCTATTCCTTAAAACACTTGATTTTGTAAAAAAAAAAAAACCCTACAAGAACATTTTAATAAGTAAAAGCCAACAGAAGAAAATCCAAAACTTACAGCCTGGTATTTCTACATAATTAACAGGAATATTAAACTTTGATCTTGTTTTTGTGGTGTAAAAAAACAGCCCCTCCCTCTCCTTTGAGAGAAGACAATACAAACAGTGCAGTTTTACAAAGAGCTCTATCAGTTCCACTGGAGCTGTTGTTGTTCTTTTTACTACATCTGCTGTTATTTGGCAAACCACTCAAAATATAACATGATCACCAGTCAAACCATAACACCAATTGTCATTATATGCTGATTGGACCAGTATAATATAAAGAGACTACGCCTACATCTGATTTCTGACTAATTCAACAACAGTTCTCCCCTGACAGTGTGTTAAGAATGAGAAAGAGCTGCATTCTCTGTTCTTCTGAATATGAAGAAACCTTAGGAATATTACAAAAACCAAAAACAGAGCAACCACACATCAAGAAGATTGACAAACAACAGTGCCAGTAGCATATCACAAATCATTTCAGTTTTAGACAGAAATTCATAGCATTTTTTACGCAATAACACACAGCTCTTAAGTGAATCTGTCTTCTACAGTTACAGAGGATTCAGTTTGCCATTGCTGAAGGGCTACTTTTAAATAGTCCTATATATATATAAAAGCATCAAACTCAGACTGTTTGACATCTGTGCGACCATATCCAAGTAGAAAATATCTTTGAACTTTTCTTCATACAATCTATGTTGTAACAGGTTCCAGCATTATTTGTTGGCGACTCCTTCAAAAGCAGATAATTTTTTGTTGTTGGCCATTGCCAATTTAAAGGTCCTATATCATGCAAATAAACTTTTTTGAGCTTTTAACCTTGTTAAAATGTTAATTCCTTATTAAAAACACCTCTAAAGTATTATTGGGCTTCTCTGCTGATCTGATCTGTCCTCTTCTGAAAAACGAGCAGTTCATAATGATGCCTGCTGTCAGTGCCGCGCCTACACGGTGAACACTGCACTGTAGGCACCCAGGGAGTAGACATCTTATCGCCTTTGACTTGATCTGACGTGTTTGTGACCCAAAGAGACGCAACGGTTGAGGTGATAAACAAATGATTATCACCTTAAATGCACTATTCCTCTATTTAATAAAGATGAGGAGAAGTAAGTGAATTAGCAGTTTAAAACTCAGCTGAGTGTTTGAAGCAGCTGACTGCTGCTGCTGCTGGATGAACACACAGCTGAGACAGACACACAATAGCTGCTTAAATATCCATGTGTTTTACTCTAATGTGCAGTTTTTTTTTACTGAAAACAATAACAACAGTGTGTGGATAGCAAGAGAAAATTGCTTTGGTGATCACTGATCTGCCTCAGGGCGAGTCATGCAGGAGCCTTGCAGGCAAGTCACTTTATAGACACACCCACTCATGAATATGCATAAGCAGGCAGCAAACAGCCCATTGGTCAGAGAGTCACTTTTCAGAGGCTAAAACTGAAAAACAGGTGAGTTTGGTAAAATAAACCTCAAATACTATGTTTTTGGGGTTCTTAGGACAAATGGAGATGGGTGAAAATGCATGATATGGGACCTTTAAAGCTGCTTGAGACAATAAATTATTTTAACAAAAATACATAAAAAAACAAAGAACAACCCAGCAACAATAATAATAATGATAAATATAAAGGATGAGGGATAAATAAAGGATAGATAGAGAATAAAGGACAAATAGGATAAATATATATATATATATATATATATATATATATATATATATATATATATATATAGGCAAAGTGACTTCCCAACACATTTCTGGTGTTTTCGCAGACGCAAAGATGGCAAATGTTCGTGGACACGGAAAGATCCAAATCTGGCCGAAATTCAATGCCTCGCGGAGTGAGGCAATATCACAGGGAATACCAGGAACAAACAAGAAATAAAATGGTGTCAAGCTAATCACTGTCCTACTTTTCTGGCAAATAAATAAGAAATCACAGTAAGATTGAAATTATGTCAGTGATGGCCCAACGACGGGCGTGTAATAGGACCGGAGGGTTACTAGTTTAAATCCAACCTGGACCAACACTGTTGGGATGTTGAGAAAGTCCCTTAAACCCAACTGTTCCACGAATGCAACGCCAGTGGCTCCGATATGTAACAACGACCTGAAATGTAACAAGACCCAAATTGCTATTTCAAAAAATCTAATGAAACCCAAAATGTAAAAACGTTTTGCAGTCGTTATTACATTATTGGGCAGGCAAAACGTATTTCCCCTACTGTAATAATTGTATTATTATATTACATTATTGTGTGTGTGTTGTAGGAGTGTGACGATATCTCGATACGGCGATACATCACAATATTTTTTTTCCACACAATCGATTAACGATATGCTTGCTAAGTATCGCTAAGAATTTTTGTATCAAAACCTTTTCTGCTTTTTCGCTAAAATGTGCAGGTACATCTTCACAGAAATGTTGTCCCTGTTTGTTGAAGGAACCAATATATTGTTTACTGAAATATTGCACTATAATGGTGTCACTGGTAAGAAAGGCCTTACTTTTTGTTTATAGAAAGCACTATTGGAGATACTTATTCGTTTACATTGGTATGTTGACACTTATTTACAGAAATGTTGCACTAAAATTGTGTCACTGTTCATAGGACACTTTTTCAATTTATTGTCTTTCAGAGATATAAAATAAAAAATTAATTTTTTCACTTAATCTTTTTTTTTTAAATGTCAGATTATCGTAGATTGATTTCTGACCAATATATCGATAATTGCAGTATCGTCACATTGTGAGATAATCGTTATCGTGAGCTTTGTATCAGCTTCGTATTTTGGAGAACCTTTTACATTATTGAAGGCAGACAAATAATTTGGTGTATGTGTACCTGTAGACGTACAGCAGCTCATAGGCAACACAGCACAGAGGGAAGCTGGCAATAATATGGTTGATTTTGGATGCAGTTCAAAACCAAAACCAATATTTACATCTGTACACTCCCAGCTGTCACAAACAGTGATAGCTCTTCATAAATTAAACTACACATAGAAATGACTGACAACGTTCTGTCCTCATAGTCAGTATTAATAATCCTAAACCTGACAGCTATAACTACAGCCTGCAAAGTATTTTTACTACTGTGAAGCCCTGGATTTCTTGGTGATACTAAAACATTGTACATTTTCTCAACAATCTGTAAAATCTGTCATTACAAATGTAACAATCTACTGACTCAAATGTAATAATAATCATGTCATTTTTACTGCACTAATTTTGACAATATGGTAATTTCTTTCAGACAAAAAAATGTGTGCATTTTTATGAAAAAAAAAGTTAAATATATGCTTACCTGTATTTAATATGAAAAAGAAGTTTTCAGCAGCTCATCCTGTGCAACAAAAAGCAGATAAAGTGCAGTCAGAGTGGAAGTAAGGCGTGTTGCAGCCTCTTATAGACCAGCTCAGACATGTCAGGACTAGACCAGCCTAAACGTCCCATCAGAACAGACTAGGACTAGACAGGGTTGAGTCAGCAGGAACATGTAGGACCTTATGTTCATGTGCAGAATGAGTGTAACAGCTGATTAAGTCACACTGCCCGCAGGCATGTTGGGACTAGTTTATAGTGACTCATAGGTTTAGGATTTGGGTAAACCCTAAACAGGCACTAACTAATGCTGCTTACCAGAGTCAAACCAGGTCAAATGAAGAACTGAGACAAAAATCAAATCACAAAAACAACAAAAATAAAAGTATGTTCTTAATCGACCAAATGTAAAACTGCAAAAACAAAGAAACACTTAATTCTCCTGAAACTTTTACTTTCAAACCAATTTAACCTGTGACGCATGCATGCACAATTTTACTTATCACAATTGTCTCGCAATGAGACACTCACAGGTGAATTAAACATTCAGGTTTTAAATGTAAAGCCTGAATTTGGTAAACAATAATTTCAGAGAGGTGGAGAAAAATATTTAACATGAAAACAAATCAGGAAAAATAAAACTACTCCGTACAACATACTTCAGACGAGAAAAACTATTTTATGTTGCTTTCCAAAATAAAACAAGACAATTTTACATTATTTGTCATCCTGACATTATAGTTCAACAACTTAGCACTGTGTTACATTTCCTTTACACCAGGGCTGGTTATCTAATGACATTAATAACTTTGATAACAGGAAAAAAGTTCAATCAAAATTAAACAAACAATGGTAATAGCTGCAGTTTTTGTAATCAGTTCATCCAATTATCTGATAAGAGCTGAACTATAAGACTGGGTGACCATGTGCAATAAGAAAAGTTGTTTTGAATTAGACAAACAGCTGGAGCCCTGTCTTCCTGTCACTGTAAATATTCTAAATATGACACTGCTCAATATTTTGACATTTCCTTAATTGTTTTGCCAGCGAAAAGCCATAAAGAAAATTCCCTGTACGGGAGCACGGCCTGCGTAAGGTCACCTTGATCAGATACCGATACAGTCAGATATTAACAAAAAACATTAAAAAATATGATATGACATATATACACAATATATAGATAAATAAATGTTTTTATGTTTTTGAGCAAACCTTTTCTAATATTTCACACTATTTATGCCTTTTATTTATTACTATTTATGCCATTCTTTTGCTAGAAGTCGAGACCTTCGACCACAATTCTGTTGCGTGTATGAAAGCATATGCACAATGAACAAAAAAAAAAAAAAAAAACAATTCAGACTTTACAAAATAAGTGATAAAAGTATGCATGAGTTGTGCGAAATTTTAACGGACTTATATCAGTATCTTTTTGTTACTTCTCAGAATAACCTGAGAAGCATAGTTGGATGAATGTATTCTGAGTGCGTCCTACTAAACCCACACATTCCCCTAAACAGCCACGCCACAGAAGTCACTCACACGTGCTGTCCCATTTTTTTAAAAAAAGGCAAAAGTGGCACAAAATGTGCAGCTGTTTGTTAACAAATCTGCCTGTGTAGCATTTTGCATTAGCACATTAAACCTAGAATTGTCTTTATTTATCAAAATTATTGAGTGAACAAAAATTATCATGATTTATATTTTATATCGCCATTCAGAGAAAAAATGTCGCGGAATTTGGTTCATATAGCCCAGCCATAATTGGTATCGTATTGGAAGTGATAGTGACCTTTTCAGATCAAGAATGCTTCACAGGAAGCTGAGGATTCACAAGTAATCTGATACAATCATCAACCAAGGACAATAAAGCTATTATCAATCACTTAAATTATAATTCTTGTCAACACAACAGTGGTTCCCAAACTGGGGTGCGTGCACCCCTCGGGGTACACGAGCACATTGCAGGGGGTACTCGGACAGATTTAACAAATGATTAAAAACTGTTGGGAAATGTTCCGAGTTAGGCCTTTTTTTTTTTTTTTTTAGCAAATTCACCACAAATTACCAGTAATATTGCTCAATAAATTACTATATTTTCTTGTAATGTATTTAATCAGGATTATTTTAGGAAACCATTGTTTGAGACACATTTAGGGGTTTACGAGAACCCGCTGTTCCACATAAAAAAAAGCACATGAAATTTTGGAGACGTACGGCTGGGCAAAAAAATCTATTTAAGCGATTAATCAAATTTGTAGATAAAAATGATTTTTCTTTTCCAAATTCGAGTTTAAAATTTTCAAATATATATATATATATTTTTTTTAATTTGTTTCCCTACCATAGTTTTTTCGGACTTTTTTGCGTTCCGATGTGAGCCAGCCCCCTCTTTGCATGTTCAATTTTTTATTTTTTATTTGTACTATGCTGAGATGCTAAGGGAAAAGTTTATTATGTTTTTAATTGTAATGTTATAAAATATGTAGTTATCTGATTTCTTAATCAGAAAATTTAAGCTACTGTGAAGTTGCTGTTGCACTTTTGCTTAAACCTGGGTTAAAGCTTGAAATTGTTAAATGACAGAGTCTCATATACTTTTTATTTTGGAATTGTTCTTTGCATTTTAACTCTTGAGGACAATCACAGCAATAAGGTCGCACTTTTGACATTATATCTGATGTCTGCCGTCATTTTTAAGTGCATTAAAAAAAAAAAAATTAAAAAAGAAAATCGAATCGAAACTTTAATTTTTCTTTAAAAAATCTGAGATTTTCTTTTTAGGAAAAAGCTCCCAGCCCTATGGAGATGGTACTTATGACATCATATGGAGGGGGGTACACATGATTTGACAAATATGCAAAGTGGGTACATGGGACAAAAAAAATTGGGAACCACTGACTTATATTCTGCAGAAAACATTCCTAGCACTTCTTCTCTCAGCAACATATTATGACTGATAATTTGGGTGAATATGTCTAGGCATTGGTCTGTTTGAGAGTAGGAAAAGAACAAAGTGTTCATAAACAGCTGACAGCCTCCAGCGAGTCAGCTGAGATCACTCACTACACAACATTACACTACACTACAGTGACTACACACAGTACACGTACACAAACACAGCGAGGAAAATATGTCCAGACTTGTCCCAGTCTGTCCTCTCTCACTCGCTCTCCCACTCACTCTGTCCTCTCTCACTCGCTCTACCCCTCACATAATCACGACCTCGTGCACACAAAATATAAACATTGTTCTCACCCATCCCGCTTTTTTTTTTCATATAAACTCAACACTGTAGCTACAACTTAAACCGTTTAGACTAGAGAGTAAAATGTTTAAAAGACTATGACTAAGAGTATAAAGCAACATCAAATAAACGTTTGAAAATAAAAAGTGAATGTAATTTATTTTTACTGATTTATTTCTAGACTTTATTCTATACTACATTTCTAAAAATTAAAGCTATAAACATGAATAACATTATCATACAGTTATTGTTGGCGCTGGGGTTAATCGAAAGCATTAGAAACGATTAAAAAACCAATTCAATTATAATTAAAAAAAAAAAAGAAAGTAAATAATATCATGTCATTAGATATAATTAATCACATGAATGCAGCAAGTTAAAGTCCTTAACTAAGATTAAAAAATATAAAACAAATATGGTTGCTAATTCAAACAAACGATATTATTAGCAGGTTACGATAAAATAGCAGTTAACTGTTAAAACGAGTTTATGATAACAACAAGATATAATTCAAACATACAGTAACCTATTTTACTTATTTTAGCGAACAGGCAAGTCGTCTGGCCAGCCGCTTGCAAGTTGCTGCTTCACCCGTTAAACCTCATCAGGAAACACTGAGGATCCGCGGCCTGCTAGCATAAATGCTAATACACTAATATAACTCAAAACCCTGAAGTTAGTTTAGCAAAATAATAAATTTACGCACCTGTTAAGTCATTGTGGATTCCAAATAGTCAAACCCGGAAAATATTTGCTGGTTTAAAGCAACATGCAGAAAAATAGTAGTAGTATTAGTAGTAGTAGCTTCGAAGACGTTACCACGCTAAGGTCTTCATTACAACGATAGCATTCACTGCTGTATTAATGAAATGTGCCCCCTATGGGTGAAAGTGTGTTACTGCCTCGTATTCAGCATTAACCCCGTACTTTCCCTTTTCATATATTTAAACAGGTAATTTGTGCCAGCTTAATTTACTGAAAGGAGAAGAGTACTTTGTAACGAACAAAACACAACAACTACATAATACTAAGAAATGTAGTATGATATTTGTATGGAAGTGACTAGTCCCCATGCTGAAAAGATGAGTTTTTTTTTTGTTTTTTTTTTTTTTGCTTTGCTTTGTTTTGTTTTGTTTTATCCAATATCGGGCAAGAAATGTTGAAATTCAGATACAAATCAACGAGAATATTTCTCATATGATTTTCTTATCAAATATTATTATTTTAGCAGAATCAGAATCAGTTTTATTGCTAGCTATAGTTTGCAAAATATGAGAAAATATTTTTGGTGGCGTTGGTGTAACAATCAATATAGAGAATAGGTATATGGGAATCATTTTGCATATAAATCATTCATACGTGTTTTGAAAATCCAAAAATGTGTGTACGTGTATCGTGAACTTAGTGTATCGTCCACTGCCAACGCTAATAAACAGATGTATTTTCTATAACTGCAGTCTGATGCAATTTCCCGTTGAACCGTAGGGGGCAGCAGAGAGCCTGAGTTGATCGGTGTGGTCATGTCTGCCTGAAGAAGAAGCTGTTAAACCTCGTGAAGCGGGAACTGACAGCTAACTCAGACATGGACTGGTAAAAATCTGTCTAATATAATCATATTCAACACATCATATCACGTTGTGCTACTGTATTTGTACAGCGGATTTGGTTTTGTGGAAGTTGAACTTAGTGGAAAGGCTGCTTTGGGTGGATTTGTAGCGCTGACTGGCTAGTAAATGCTAACACTGCTAACGTCTCCGTTTAAAATACATGTGAAGGCTAACAAGCTAAGAGCTGGTTTGTTGACATGTTATCGTCGCTCACAGTACATGAAACTAAATAGATTTTAGTTGCTTTTTAAAGTACAATAAATGCTGTATTGAAAATAGCTAGTAAAAGGTTGTTAACACTTGACATATGTTGGGGGTGAAATAACCCAAAACTTCTGTTTCATGTTAATGTATACTTTGAGACAAGATTTGTTTGTATTTATTTGTGAAACACATTTCTTAAAGGCTTCAATTACTATAACAAAATGCTAAATTTTAACAGCAAATATAAAACACGAGTGAAACAGTAAATAAAATAAATGACAAAGTTAGTAGCAGTTAAAAGCTTAGTCATAAGTAGTAGAGGAAATGAGAGGCCGTGGCAACGTCAAACGTATCCATAGACTGTCACTTTATTGATACGCAGCGTCCCTCATTAGCCAGTTTAGGTCACGTGATAGGTGCACCACGTGACTTAAAGTTCCGTCATTTGTATTTTAGGTCATATTTATTTTTTATCCACCATGCTAACCCTTTCATTTTAGGCCTAATTGTAACCCTAACATAACTTTAACCCTAAAATGTTTATTTTTTTTGTCAGAAATGTATTTTTGAAGGTGGAATTTGCCGTGTTAAATGTGTTAAAATGAAAAAAAGAAATTGTCAAATGTGAGATTCGAACCCACGTAAGCAAAACCAGCTCCGGAAATGTATCCATAGTCCCGAGACCTCCAGACACTTTCATTTAAAAATGTTTACATCTGCTGATAAATTCTTTTCCGCTGCAACTAAACATCAATTATATCTAAAAATCTGTTTCACCATGTTTGGTTTGAACTCTTGGCTCCACGATGTGACCTGCTGTGCCTATAGATCTTTATAAACTTTGATCGATTTATCATTTTATTGAAGTATATTTCACCTTTTTGTCATCACAAAGACAATTTTATGCACAATCTGAGTTCATCGTTAAATTCCCAATCGGAAAGTAGTGCGAGAAGATGTTTTATCTCTTGTGTATAGGTTTATTTATTTATTTTAAGCAATTTATTACAAATGGATAAAGCTTTAGTAGTATGTGTATATACATTTTTAATTATGTAGCCTGCATGGCTTATGACATATGTATTAACATAAATATTGTAGATAACATAATAAATACAGTGCTTGAAAGAGAGTGGGATGAAGTAGCACTTATTATCTCCCACCACCATTTTTCATTCAGTTTTCAACATTACATACATCAATTAATATTATATACATACACAAGGCTGGCTGATATACATTCATACTTCCTTAACATCTTTGATGACAATAAACATGTTGGATCTTATCGCTCTTCCTCAGCTCTATACTTTGAGTAAATGGATTATTTTGTACATTGATTTAAAAATATGAAAAGTTTTGCATTGCTTGTGGGTTCACAGTGAGCTGCCGTCCCCCGTGGTTCGAGATGACGTGGTGACAGAGGCGGCCCGCAGACGGAGGAAGAAGGTGGCTTGTATCCTTTGCGAGAACTATGTAAATGTATGTTTATAACATTGTTCTATTTCTATTTGTTTTTGGGTTTTCTTTTTTATACCATTCACCCTAAACCTAAAACAATTTTGGAATTTATGTGATTATTGCATCTCATTAAGATATTTTACTGACAACCATTTCACTTTTATAAGCCACATTTCAAAAATACTTTGAGCAGTTTTGTAACTGAAGTGTGTGTTGTACAGGAGGATTTTCTAAATACCTAAATAAAGGAAAAGTTGACTTTTTAGAAGCGAAATCAAAGTTTAAGAGCATAAACGTTAGAACTGATAAGGAAGCAGTGCTGCTGTCTTCCTGAACGCTGGTGTCAGTTCCTTCGCCCGGCAGTGGGAGTCCTGTCATGTCTTCAGTCACACCAGCTCGTTCTTTGCTGAGAGCCACTCCTGTGTCACTTTACAGACAGGCTGGTATGTTCTGCTCTACCACTGCTTTCCTATCAAAGAGTCACATCTGGTTGAAAGCCTTCTCGGCTGACTTTTTTTTCTTGTTTGGATTTGATTTGTTTCTCAGTAACCCCCAGAATTCCAGACGTTTCCTCCATTTTGGCCACAGGAGGACGGACCCCTCGATACACGCACACACCCAGAAAGGGAATTGGCAGTCTGGTAAGAAATCAGCACACGCTGACAGACTTCATTATTTTTTATTTTATTTATTTATTTATTTTGATAATGTAAATGACAACTTAAAAACAGTTTAAAATGAAATGAAAAATACATTAACATCAAGAAATGACAACAAAACAATATCTTGCACCTTCAAATTCTTAATCATCTCAGTTTACACGAACGAAAAGGAGTATGAGAAAGTATAAACATCTAATCCAATCACTTACATTTTTTTTCTAGATTTTCTTGCTTAAATGTTCACAGTCTCAATTTACTAACAGTTTGACAACTATAATATGAATAAACAATCACAGAAACCATGTAGTAATATGTTTTTTTTTACATTAACCAATAACCATCCCTCATTTATAAATATATGCACCATATCCTGCAACTTCTTACTCCAAATAACAATGATTGATTATGATTAATGACCATGTTGCCAGCATCTTTTTTCTCATCAAACATTAACGTTTTTTATGGTAAGTTGTGAGTGGAGATCTGTGTGCATTGAGATAAAAAAAAAAAAAACTGTATTACACAAAATGTTTCATTGACTTAAATTTACTTCAACGTGTGTGTGCAGAATTTGGACGACAGCGACTGGACAAATGGTATGTACATGTCACCTGCTTCGGGCGCAGAGAACACCAGTTTTTTCCAAGACGACACAGCCAACCTCAGCTCTGCACTGCTGAAGGAGGACGACCCGGGAGAAGCTGGTGATTAAAACAAACACAGCCAAGTTAACTCTGACTTCTCTGGTATCTTTTTAACCACAAAGGTTTATTTGTCTCTTTTTTTTCTTTTTGTAGCTGCTGTTAATCTTTTCCCAGAGTTCATGGCATCCTTTTTGAAACACTCGTCCTCTGCTGTGTTCGACCTGCTGGAGGATTATCAGACTCTCTGTCAAGAAAAGGTATTTTTTATCTCGTCTTTACATTTTTGTCTTTATTTGTTTAGTTACTTTTGTTTTGGTTGGGTTATTGTGACCTCTGACGAGTAAACCTTGCCTTTAATCCTTTTTTTTGTGTTTTCTGCAAGGATATCTATTTATTCGTTTGTTTTGCACAATTACAGAATAATACACATTAGCACGTAAAAGGTGGATAAACGGTGCAGGAAAAGGCAGAAAGCTCAAAGAGCTTATTTGAAGCCTTTACCTAATTAATAATCAGTAAAGAACAAAAACAACAAAACTTAAAAAAATTAATTTTTCAATGAAAGATAACCTAAGATAAATGGTTAAAATTACTGAACATACAACAAGATTAAAATGTCATCAAAAACACAATGTTATACAAAAATATGCTTATTAAACACATAAAAACCCCAAAACATTACACAAATATATTACTTTTCAAGCTGAAAAAAAAAAAAGGTTTAAATTGATAGTTGGGAGGCAATTTCATGGCATAAAGATGGGCAAAGAGAGTGAAAATGTTGTAAAAATGTAAAATTCCAGATGCTTTTGTTAAGTTCTGATGTTCTTAGGTGGACGTGCTCCATTACGTGGTCATCAGAGCGGGCCAGAACAGTAAAACTGCAGGCGTCCACTGGCTGCTGCAGCAGGAAAACTCCACCTGGAGACTCATCTCATCGCTGTACAAGTACGTGGGGAGCAGCATCTCTCCGTCTCCTGGTCATCTGTCTTTTGATGTCTTTGCTTTTTCTCTCCTCCAGGGACCGGGTCCAGTTGTCACTAGAGGAAGATATGATGACAGACCTGGTGGTGAGTGTCAGCCCGCAGAAGGAGAACAGGTCAAATACTTATCGAGATATTCTAAAGCTATGCCCTGATGTGCAGGTTCCCAGTGAGAGTGAGAAGGTGGTGGTGGAACAGCTTTTCCAACGAGACTCCAACGTACGACAGAGTCAGGTAAGAACACAGTTACAGCCCATGTTTGGCACTTTAATTGTGTAACATGATTCAGATAAAAGTCAATGAAATGAATTAAACAACCATGTCTTACAGCTGGTTGTCGACTGGCTGGAAAGCATCGCCAAGGATCAGATGAGTGACTTTGCTGATAATATTGAATACTACGCCAAAAACGTGTGTTGGTGAGTCCCAGGTTTTGTGTTTTCAGACTTTAAATCTGTCGCATTTGTGTGTGGGTCATTCCATGTCATTTTCAACAAATTATCAGGACATCCCAGGACTTTGGTTTTAAAAAAAAAAAATTTAAATTTTTACCAATTGTTCAGTGATAATTCGATAGCACACCTTGATCAGTTGAATACTTTTTGAGAGAGTAGTGAAAAACTTAATAAATAATAAATGATTATAAGACACAGAGGCAAGCTACAATGGCCTCTTGTAAAGGATTTTTAATATTTGCGAGTGGTGAAATAACCCAAAGTTGGGCTCCAAAAAAAAAAAAAAGTCACATGCAGTTATGAGCCAATGTAAATAGTAAAAAAAAAAAAAAATTTGGTCAGATTTCAAGAGACTGTCACCCAAGAACTGATGCATATATCTAACTAATCATTAGTGATTTGAACAGTCTATGTTCATAGCTCAAAGCTGATAAAATGACATTGAGCTGAGGCATATGTAAAGTTGTTTACTGAAGGCCCAAACATGTTCCAGCCCCAAACCCGTCAAACTTTTTTTTCTTCTAAAATTTCAGTTTCCTATGTGATATATTAGAAGCTGAAAATGGAAGTAAAATTAGGATGCGCAAAAATTGACAAATGCCCCCCTCACTAAAGTGTGTGTGTGTGTGTGTGACATTAATGTGCTTTTGTTTTAGGGAGCATACCCTCCACTCACTGAAGATCAGGAGGAAGAGTGGCTCTGTCTTCACAGTTCCTCTAGTCACTGAGCTGGTGAGGCAAAGTGATTTCCCCAAATTAGTGTGTTGGTATAACATGGTGGCGATCAGGGTTGGTGTTAATTATAATTGTGATTCCATAAAGGGCGACCGTGGCTCAGGTGGTAGTGGGTTGTCTTCTGATCGAGAGGTTGGGGGTTCGATCCCAGTACCTGACTATGTGTCGAAGTGTCGTTGGGCAAGATACTGAACCCTAAGTTGCTCCCAGTGGTTGACTAGTGCCTTGCATGGCAGTCCTGTGATTGGGTGAATGAGCTGATATGTAAAGCGCTTTGAGACTGCTTCAGTGTGGTGATAAAGCGCTATATAAAATCAAGTCCATTTACCATAATTGGAAAAACCTGTTGCTGTTGTAATTGACTTTGTAATGGTAATTAGCATGAACATCCTTTAAAAACTGTCATTTACAATTTAATTAAACACAAACCTGTGGAACCATGTTACAGTTCTATGGCTTACATTTATGTAGTTAACATTTAATAAAATGTTTCATATCAAATTTACCGGTCAGTTCTCTTGAGAAACATTTTAATGTTTAAAAAGAATAAAACAAGGGGTATACTGACACAGAATAGGCTTAGACGCCCAGACCAAAAATATTAAAAAACAATATTTTTATTGATTAGGAAGCCTAACAAGGTAACCAAGAGATAAAAAACAAATTGGATGATGAATCATATTTTTTAGTGTATTTTAAAGGCTTATTTAAGACATGGGTCAAAATTGACCTGTTACCATAAGAGATGCTAACACAAGAGGGGAAAAGGATACGTTTTATGGGGTTATTTATTTCAGGCTCAGTAATTGTAATTTAACTTTAGTAATTGAGAACATTATTGCAAAAAAAATGCCTATCACTGTAATTGTAATTGAACATGGATAATTTAAGACCAACTGTTATTGAAAAATGTAATTGACCCCGACCCTGGTTTGTGTGTGTGTTCCAGGATCCTGATGCCCCGTTGCGACAGCAGCGCCCGCTGGCCGACTTGGACAGAGAGGACGAGGCCCGGCTGCTGAAAAACCTGTTCACTTTGATCAGAGCTGGGATGACAGAGGAGGCACGCGCGCACATACACACAAACACACACACCATGAATAAACGCATCAGCGCAGGAAATGACCAACAACCATGTGTCTTGTAGGCTCAGAGGTTGTGTAAACGCTGCGGTCAGGCCTGGAGAGCAGCAACTCTGGAAGGATGGAAACTTTACCACGATCCCAACCTGACCTCAGGTAACCTCTTAGTCCACAGTTTAAAGCAAGGACCCAACAGACCAGCAGAGAGACAAAGATCATATTGTGTGTGTGTGTGTGTGTGTGTGTGTGGGGTTTCTTTTCCCTGTAGGGAGTCTGGAACTGCAGCCTGTTGAAGGAAACCCAAACAGAGGAATCTGGAAGGTCTGCTGCTGGAGGATGGCTGAGGAGGTGTGATACTACCATAGCACTCAATAAAGGAAGGAGTAACCTTAAATGCTTCACAATAAAAGCATTTACATTTTTTGGTGTTTCAGGAGAAGCTAAACCGATATGAGAGGGCGATGTACGCCAGCCTGAGTGGGAACCTCAAACCGGTAATTCATGGAGGGTTTAGTACTGTATGTTCACAAAAGCCATGGACAATGCAAAAAAAATACATACAGGCAACTACATGAGACACAAAATAGATGTTCAGTGAAAAAAACCATCAAAACTAGAAGTGTGCCAATACGTCGATTGTTAGATTCAATAACAATTCCTAAATGTTCAAAAACTATTGTTTTATATGGTTTTAAAGGTGCAGTCCGCAACTCTCAGATCCCTCTCTCCCCCTCACTCCCCCGTGCTCTCTTGCCCTGCCTCCAAACTTTCCAAAGTCCCTCCCTCAGAGGAGCTAAAAAGCTAACGTTAGTCCGACAGCAACATCACAATAATATAACATGCTATGTTAAAAGCATATTACTGCAGCGTTTCTCTCTCTATGTGCACACACCTCAGCAGCAGCAACAACACGTGTCACTTGCAGCCACCACACGGAGGCTGCTGCGTGCACATGAAGAGCACATGCACCACAGAGATCCAGTGTAACAATTACAAATCAAACATAATGTAAATCAAGCAGCAGTAATTACTGTTCAAGAGGAAAAGTCGCTAATTATCTTCTTCTACTCCAGACCATGCACTGTAAAGAAGGGGGCGTGGCCTGTGAGCAACAGCTGTCAGACTGCCCATCAAACTCAATCCTGGCTCTGATTGGTTCTTTTTGCTCGGTCGTGGTGCATTCTGGCAATCTGCAGGAGCCGCAGGGGGGACTCAATGAGCCTGTTTATTTCACACAAACTACTAGTTTAATGTAAAGCTGTCCTTACATAGTGACAGCTTTAGTAAATATGACAAATAGTCACTTTTATAAGAGTTGCAGACTGCACCTTTAAAGCTGCTTTGATTGTGCAAAGCAAAAATGTTTAGTTTCTTTGGAAGTCTTTATTTATTTTTCCTGGATAAGATATCTTTTCTGTTTGTTCAGACTGAATAAGGTAATATTTTAGTTATCTATATATTTTATCTTTTTACTGTTGGATTGGGTGATTTGACATAAATAAAAGATAATGGTGATAATTTGTTTGGTTACTTTAATTAATGGATACTACTGACATACATACAGTACCTTGTTTAAAAGTGTGAAATAGCCACTAAGTGATTACATTTAAAAAAAACTCAGAATGGGAGGAAAAAAGATGGATAGAAAATTATGATCTTGTGATAATCGAATCGTAACACCTTGAATCGAGAGGTTCCTTAGATGGAACACCCCTAATCAAAACATCTGATTAGTTTCTGTATCACAGACTAATTATCTAGACTTGATATGGGATGTAATTGTGTGTTTCAGGTGCTGGCGGTCTCCGAGTCGTGGGAGGACTGTGTGTGGGCGTACTTCAGAGTCATGGTCGACACGCTGGTGGAGAAGGAACTGATGTCGTCTGGAATGATGCACCAGGCAGTGGAGACGCTGCCCAGAGAATACCTGGAGGCCAAGTATGATTTTCAGACACTTCTACCATGAAAGACATCTGAAGTGATGACACTGTGTTACATCTAAGTACATTTCTCTATACTCAGCTGGACCATGGAGAGGGTTTTTGAGGAGCTGCAGGCTTCAGAATCAAAGGTGAACTCACACAATGAAACATGTCAGATTTGATAATAATTGGTTAATAATACAGTAAAGCTGTATGAGACTGTTTAACTTTTTTCTGGTAACTTTTAGAGAGATCATGTGACACAAGCACAGCCCCTGAATTTACTGTTAAATTCTGATTTTTGGTTGTGCAAAGAGGGTGTTGGAGGAGATGAGAGAGCATTACCACGTCATTCAGAAGTTCATCATCATTGGAGACTTGGACGGTAAGAAAGGAAAGGAAAGGAAAAGAAAAGAAAGGAAATATTAAATAAAGATAATTTATATGGAAAGTTAGCGCCGTGGCATGGAAATGTTCTGATAGAATATAAAATATCGTGTCTAAACTCTACTTTTCTGTCCCCTAATCAGGTCTGTTGAAGGAGTTTTCTGATTGGCTCACTGACTCTAAGCCCCTCCCCTCCCACCTGTTGCGTTTCATGACTCACCTGGTGTTGTTTTTTCGCTCTCTGGGTTTGGCCCTGAAGGTAAGGTTGATTTAAACTTATTAAAGATGGCATTTGGTTTGATGTCACTCTGCCTCCCCCATCAGGAGGATGTCTGTGTGGACGTGCTGAAGGCGTACGTCTCCCTCCTGATCCGTGACCAACAGACCGACTTGGTGGCGAGCTACGTGGGACAGCTTCCCACTGAACTCGCCACGGCTCAGTACGCAGTTTTTCTAGAGACGATCACCCAGCCAGAGGTGCGACCGCACTGCCTGCAGCTCGCTACCGACGCCGGTGAGTGGAAGGCAAAGGGAAAATTATGATAAATGTTAAAGAGCTGAATCATCGTTTGTTCCTCTGCGTAGGTTTGGATGTGTCTGCCATCACTAAACTGGTGGTGGAGACGGTACAAGAGAGAGACGAGAGCGAGTTCACTCATCACAGCCAGACACTGGAGATAATAACCACAAAGGTAACAAAATACATATTTCAGCTGTAGGATTAGGAAGAAGCAAACCTTTTATTCGCAATCCACCAGAAATAATAATCTTGGTCAAAAAACCGAAAATGAGGAAACCAAGGCCGAAAAACTGAAAAACAAAAGAAAATATGCCAATTATTTTGCAATTGCCTACATTTATCAGGGTTCCCGCAGATCCTTAAAAAGTCTTAAAAGGGATAAAATTCATGAATCTTAAAATAAGGCCTTAATTATCATTAAAATGTCTTAAATCAATGTTTCAATAGTCTTCGATTTTAACACATACTGTAAGTATGATTTCGTGATTGTAATTAGTCTCACATTTCAAAATAAATGGCAACATTTGTTTTGTTTTTTTTTAATGTATAAACATGGGAAAATGTATATTTAATGAAAATTGCTTGTCCAATGGTTTTTATTTTTTGTATATTTGTTGTTTTATAGATTTCTGGCTATTTTTGTAGTCATCTTGTGTTTTTTGAAGTGATTTTTTTTTGTGTGTGTATTTTAATGTTTTGTGTGTTTACTTTGGGGGGGCATCAGTTGCACGTCTCCAATAGACACTAGGAAAAAAAAGACCCTAACTTTATGTAATTGATGTGGCATTATTTTTCCCCCAAATATGTTTACTATGAAATTAGACTTAAATTTAATTTCAAATGGCAATAAAGTCTTAAAAAAAATGTAATTTTATTTGACTTAAGCTATAGGAACCCTGTTTATATTCATGCTACAAACAATAAATCAATTAAAATTACACAATGCACAACATAAAAATACAAAAACTAAAATATTAAACTTCACTTCACTCTTGAATACAGTAAATAATAATGTACTGGGCTGCTGAAAGAGAGTCAAATTAAATATGTTCTCTAATTAATTCACAAAGTGCATTCAAGTTCTTGATGAAGAACAGCTTCTCTGCTTTATGACAGTGAATAAATGATTATAGAAACACTTTGTCAAAAGATAATCATTCAAGTATGGTTTGAATTTGTATCTTCTAGATTCATTGAGGAGATAAAACCTTGATTTACTGCAATAAGATATAAATGAATGTATAAGAAACGTGGTCATACAGCAGCTCAGACAATTAATGATTAATTTTGTAAAATTACAGAACGTGTTTTGGTATTTTCTCTATATTCTGTATTTATGTATTATTTCAACCCTGTTTGCTGCTTCTTTAATGTGGCTGGAAATTACATTTTCCTAAGGTAGCCTTCCCAATGAGATGAATGAAGTTATATCTAATCTAATAAAACCTAAATGATCACGTCTTAATATTCATCAACCTGTGAATTTATTAATTTTATTTTCTGTGAAAAAGTACAAATAGACTTTATAATATATAGAATTAGCTTCATTGGGCTGTGGTTTAGTGTGTGGTGGGAAGGTAACTTTTATTTTGAAAAACAGACCTTTTCCATGTACTGCCACTTATGCCTGCTGTGAATCTTGCTGTATGACTTTATTTTCTTAACGAAGGTTAATCATACTATTGGACTATAAATGGAACTTTGTGTTTAGCTGACAGATGAAGAAGATATGTTTGTCTAAACTAATTCTTCCATCTTTAAGTCTAACAACATCAAACTAAATCCTCACATTAAAACATTTATGTAAGTTTAAGTTATTTTCAATCCAACTCCTAAATATTGATGTTTTAAATTTAAAGATACTTCCTTGTCTTACAGGAGGATCAGAAGAAGATCGACATCATCGATTGGCTGCTTTTCTACCCCGCCCACCGAGCCGAGGCCTTGAAGCAGTCCAACGCCATCATGAGGAAGTTTCTGGGTGTGTTTTTGTTCATTAATCATGGTAGTTTGTCTTATTTGATGATAAAAGCGCTGACCGCTCTCCTTTCTCAGCTCTACAGAAGCACGACGCTGCCAAGGCGGTTTTCACCAAAGTTCCAGAGGACTCGGTGAGAGAGATTTACCGTCAGTGGTCGGCCATGGGTCAGACCACTCCTCTACCAGCTGAGGATGAGAACGCCATCAGAGAGCACCTGTGCATCAGAGCCTACCTGGTCTGTTATCAGTCACTGTGGGAGTGAAATGAACTATAGTCTGGATTCAGGATCATTGACCTCATTGTGTTTCACAGGAAGCTCACGAGGTGTTCACTGATTGGTTTAGCCACAGTGGCTCCGCCCCACAGAAACCAGTGGCAGCACCCGGGGCCAAATTTACAGAGAGGGTAGCCAATGAGATGAAAGAAAAGGAGTACCAGGTAAGCACGGTTAACTTTTCAGTAAAAGGGTGATAAAGAAGACAGGATTGAATGGTTCTGTTTCTGATTTCCAGACGTCCTTGTTGGCCTGGTCGTCTCATCTGGACGGACTTACTGAAGATGTGAAAGAGAGGATCTACAACGTGCTGCTGTTTGTAGATGGAGGATGGATGGTGGACAACAGACAGGTCAGAGTTTCACAATAAGACAAACCCCATCTTCATCACTATGGCCCTCATTTATCAACCGTTTGTATGTTCAGATCTATGACGTGAGTGTACACTACAATCAGTAATGTGATGACTTGTAGGTGAATCTGGTTGAAGGCATAATAAACATGTAACGGACAACATTTAGTCATTTTTAAGGCTTTTTTATAAGCGTTTCAGTCGTTATTTTCTTTTAATGGGATATTTATTGCCTCAAGTGTGCGGACTGAGGTTGATATAAACGTCATATTCGTGTGTGTTTCTCCAGGATCTCTGTTGTGAAGTTGCTCACAGCGCGCACAGGGGGGCAGACGTTGCCTGTTAGGTAGCAGATCCTCTCCACACAGCGTTTAAATGCGCTTCTTAAATTCCAGTTTTCACACATTTTGTCTCCATCATATTTTAAAATCCATTTTAAATTATTTCTATATGTATATATGAGATCCACATTTTGAATTTAAAATGCAGCAAATTCAATAAAAGACTTGTAACTAAAAGGGTACGACTATGGGAAAAAATACACATTTAAAGAAGTAAATTCCATCTTTTAAGCTTTTTGCTGTTTAAAAGGTTAACATGTAAATTAAGTAAGGGGTTTTCTTCAGCGTGGCTCCTAAAGTTTGAGACCTGTTTTTTTTACCAAACAACCTTTCTGTATTCTGGTGATTTGTGTTTCCAGGACTCAGAGCAGGACTCAGAGCGCATCCACCAGATGACCACATTGCGTTCCTTGTGTCTGCCACGCCTCAGCTTCCTGCTGCTCAGCGTGCTGCAGAGCTCCTCCCGCCACCTGGAGGCGCTGCGGCTGGCCGACGTCATCTCATCTGACCAGCATCGCCTCTACCAGGTAACCATGGTAACCTTTAACCTCGGCAGTCATCCTGGTCTGTGAGCTTTGATTCACTCTCCTCATTCATGCAGGTGTTCACCAAAGAGGAGCTGAGGAGGTTTCTCCAAAAACTGAGGGAATCATCACTCGCACTGTTGGACCGAGGGCTCGACCCACTGGGATACGAGCTACAGTCATGAAAACACTAGCTATGGTGTTCAAGTCACTGCCCTTTTTGTTTTTTGCTAAATAAAGTGTTTTCTGTTATGGTTTGCACTGTTTTATTTTTGAGTTCACAACAATTTAAAAAGAGAACTTCAGATTAAAAAAACACTTTCAGAAAAATTATGTGACACATTTAATATGAAAATACAAAGTTGTCTGAGGGTCAAAAATGATGAAAATCTAATGTGAGGATGAGGAGCGTACAAGGGCAATAAGAGCCACCATGATGATCCTTTTGAGGAGACTGAGTTGCCCCCTAGGGGTATTATAGGTTACATACATGCCAATGGAAAAATGATCTCAAGTATGTTTGATTATATGGAATATAAATGAACCCTTCACGACGACTGTTCAAAGTGTACGGGACATTTAAGCAGCTGCTTTGTGTTACTAGACATATTTCATGTGGTACGTCTTCATGACAACCATTGGTTTCTGTTTTAATTGATTTGCTTACAGTGAAGTGCTTTGTGACGTGATTTACCAGCATAACACGACCCAAATTAAGAAAATAGTTAACTTTTATACCAAAATATGGTGTCAGTAGATACGCATATACATTATCATATCCCAGTTGCTTATAAGACAGACTAAAATTTGGTTGATTTTATGGTAACCCTTCAACTTTAAAAAGATCAGTGCTTAAAATTGCATTTCTAATGTAAAAACAATGCGCATTTTATTTTGGAACTATGATGCATGTATTGTGAGTATAAGAAAAATAAAATTGCAATAAAGCGGTAGAATCAAATTGTCACCCAAGCATTTTGATAAAAATCAAATTGAATCAGGACAGGAGCATATATCGTCTCATATCTTGAATCTTGGCTGTGTAGACTGTTGAGAAACTTATGCAAAGAGGAACTTTTTGCCCTTTAAATAGGAAACATTTGTCCAATTGATTTTGTTTAAGTTGAAAAGGTTACACCCAGAATAAATATGATAATATTCTCATGGTTGGAATGACACAAAAGCAATGTTCGTTTAAAAAGTTTCAAACCAAAAGTGCATTTTTGGCTGAAAACTTTTTGTGGCAAAATGTTCAGTAAAATAATCATTTTAAACAAAAAGGCGTGTCCTGTTGATAAATGGTTTAAGTTTCCATCGATTTGATTGGATCCTGTCTTAACCAATCGATGCATCGATGCAGATTGATAAACCGATCTGTTACACAAACTTTTTTTTTAAATATTTGTACTCATTGTGCGATGAACTGGCATGCTATACAGGGTGCCCTTTCAGTGCTGAGAGCGAACAATAAAGTCTATAGTATCTAATTTACAGTTACACCCAGAATAAATATGATAATATTCTCATGGTTGAAATGACACAAAAGCAATGTTATTTTTCCAACCAGAATTTTTTAAAAATCCTTTTTTCCTTTTTCAAAATGTATCATATTGTCATTGTGAGCTCTTTATCATCCATTGTATCATAAACTGTCTATTGTCCCACCACTTCTACGGAATGAATAACTATTCAAAGAGATATAATATGATATATATATATATATGAGATATTTCACAACATTTATAACTTAATTGTAAATTGTGTTCTACATATATATATATATATATATATAGTGAAAGCCTATTTTATTATTTTATTTTAATCTTATTGTTTTGCACAAATTTTATAACATTTAATCTTTTCGTGTGTAAATGGTTCTAACACTTGCTTTGGCAATGTAAACCTGTTTTCTCATGCCAATAAAGCTGTTTTGAATTTCAATTTTAATTATAATTATTAATAATGGCATTTGTCTTTTTTTTTTTTTTTTTTTGGCATCAATAAACGTGAATTAGGAATGATGAACACTGAAAACAGCCATTGCTCTCTCGGCCCTTTTTTCCCCAGCGGAGTGAGACATCTGTGCTGAACACGATCTCTGAGGTGCTCCGTCCTCCGCTCCGTTAGCAGCCGCTGTTCTTCCGCTCTCCGTTAAACGGTGCTTTAACTCGGAGGAAGCAGAAACACACGGGGAGGTTTAAACCGGTGCTCACTGCTTCTACTGCTCCTGCTACTGGAGGTTCTTCAGCGGAGTGTTCAACGCTGCTAAGGCCGGCGTTGGTGCACCGAAGGCCGGGGAGAGACAGTGACAGGGCCCGGCTGGATGATGGAGGACACACTGGGTAAACTTTTAGTTTTCTCACTACACCGAGCAAACAACATGGAGCTTTAACAAAGCTACTAAGATGTCATTATTATCACAAACAAACCATAATAAAACCAGCTTTTTCAAATCACAGTGTTTTTAATTAAAGGCTTCCTCAGAAATGAGCACTTATCTAGAGCAGTGGTTCTCAAAGGGGGGTTCGTGTACGTTTTGACAAATGTTTAATTCAGTCTTAAAAAAAGCACATTGTTACCTAAACTTATCATTTCCTTTGATGCAAAATAATAATAATAATAATAAAAAATTCTATTAAGATTTCAATTTGAAATTCTTTTGTTGTTATTATATTCAGAAGTTAAATCATTATAATTTTTTGTAACAATATTTTCTATTCAAAAGATTCCTATTGTGTTGTGAAAATATCTTGACTATTCTGGAAATCTGAGTATAAATTTGATGTCGGTGATAATAACCATATATAAACTCAAATTCCGAAAACATGTACTTTGTTTTGGTTTAGTTACTAGTGAAGTGTCACTACTACCACTTTAGTCTTATAGTCCTTTAAAGGGGCGGGGAAATAACACTCACGCTTGTCATTGGCTTTTGAAAATAATCCATCCAATCAGTGGGCTGGATTTGGTTATAATACCTCCCACTTAATTTGCATTAAGTCTACTAGTACTACTAGTGAATCTTTTGGCTTTACTAGTAATCTAAAAAGTCTATTAGTACTATGAGTGAGATTTTTAGTTTACTAGTATTACTAGTAAACTAATGGAGTTCTGCTGCTCTAGTGCGCTAGTTGAGTCAAGTAAGCAAAAATCACAGTACTAGTAAACAATTTTATGTTACTGGTAGTTAGGGATGTAACGATTCGCTCAACTCCCGATACGATTCGATTCACGATACTGTGTTCACGATACGATTCTCTCACAATTTATTTTACAAAATGGGACTGTAGACAAATAATGACTGAAAACTATTCCATTATTTTTTTTGGGAAAAAAACTAGAAAATACTGTACTGTTTTCCTTTTATTTTTCATTGTCAAAAGAATCATTTGATAAACTATTCAAAACAATGCAGTTTAAGTAAAAATAAATCTAGAATAAAATAAATAAAGGAATAATACAAATGAAGAAGAAGCCTGTTAATTTAAATTCTGGTTCTATAGTAAACAATGCAAAACTGCATAATAGTTCTTTTTCTTTTTAAAAGTGCAACTAAAAATGTTTTTTGTGCCTTAACAATTGGACTTTAAAACAAAAACAAAAAAAGTCATTGCATTGTATTTACATCAGATATTTGTTTGGACCAGCAGAGGGCGCTGGTAACCCAGTGGTCGGTTGGCATGTAGTTATTCTAGCAGTGAAGAAGAGATGCTACGCTAACAGACAGAGCTAATAGAAAAACGTGAATTTTACAGAAATTCACGTAATATTACAGATATTCTTTCGGTGCTAAAGGGGTACGGAATCATTTATGAACATAATTAAGAGTAGATGGCGGCCAGAAAGAAAGTAGTAGCAGATTCCACCCACAGCCTACACTGTTAAACAAGAGAGCGATAAATATATAGCGCCTTCTGCTGTTTAAAAAAAGTACTGCGATTAAATTTTCAGAATATCGATGTGAACCGTGATACCTATGTATCGATTTTTAACTGCCTTACAATTAATCGTTACATCCCTACTGGTAGTCGTACGGTAGTAGACCTAAAATATGTTACGAGTAAATTAAAAACCCAAAACAAAATTTTTGTTTACTAGTAGGGGGGTGGGAAAAAACATCGATTGCACGATATATCGTGATT
Organism: Gouania willdenowi; assembly: GCF_900634775.1. NCBI lineage: Eukaryota > Metazoa > Chordata > Actinopteri > Blenniiformes > Gobiesocidae > Gouania > Gouania willdenowi. The sequence goes on from NC_041049.1 coordinate 7,135,895, forward strand.
TTGGCTTCCAACTTAAAGGGAGTAAAAACAAGCTTGATAAAGACAACGCCGTCTGCAACATTAGCCTCGCTCCCGTGAAAAATTGTGGGAACACGACTAACTTACGAGCTCACCTAGCAAGACATCATGCTGAGGTGTTAGCAGAGAAACAGCCACATCTCTATGTTTAATTTTCATATTAATCGGGTAGAATATTGCAATATCGTGATATTATTGTGATATGTATCATATTGCAACCCTAGTTACTAGTGCACTCAAAATCTTAGGCCACTGAAAAAGTTTTTGACCAAAAGTGCTTTTTTGGTTTTCAGGCGAAAACTTTTTTGTGCAGAATGTTCAGTGTATCACTAATTTAAAATAATTATTTCAAACAAAAAGGTGTATCCAAACCATGACAATGTTGATTAATGGTTTAAGGTTCCATTGATTTGATTGGATCCTGTTTTAACCAATCGATGCAACTTTTTAAAATATTAGTACTCATTGTGCGATGGAGTGCATCCTATACAGGGACCATTTTAGTGCTGAGAACGAACAATAAAGTCTATAGTATCTACTTTACAGTCCTATCATTTCTGGTGCTAGAATATGGGGTAAAATTCTAGCTTTGCTTTGCTTTACAGGTGTATGCGTATAACTATTATGTAAATAATCCCTCTATTAAACGTCTGAAGGACTTGCTGATAAAAAGCAGGAAGGGAAGTGAACCTTACGTAGGTAAGTTAAGTTGGAGCTGGGTCAGAGTCCAACTTGCATGTTTTCAGAAAAATCAATTCTAGGCACAGATTGTGTAGAAAATCATGGTAAAAGTGAGAGTTAGTGAGGTTTTATCATGTGTTGTTATTTTAGTTATGGCTGCTCGATTATAGAAAAAATGATAATCACAATTATTTTAGTCATAATTGTAATCACTATTAATCAAATGATTATTTGTCAACCAAAAAGTAATTTATTTTTCGGACAAAAAAAGCATAAAATATATTCTTTGAACATAAATAAAATCCTTCAAACACTAAAATCAAGTATGTTCACTTTTGCACAAAACAAAACACTTCTTGCACGTGATGCGTCTTTGCTCTAGATCTTCATCATCAAACCCAAAGTGTTCCTATAGAAGAAAATTTGACTTGTCTTGCTTACCAAATGTTTTTCCTGCCATGTTCCAAGACCACTAGCAACAATTTTCCTCGTGCTGGCCTGCAGGCTAGCTTTGGCTTTGAGAGGGGAGGAGCTTGCGTGTGCGTGGATTAAACAACTCAAAGTTCGTATCAATAATGTGTGTGCCAAGGTTTATTATTTCTAGATGTCTGAAATAGTGGGTTTGTTTTGTTTAGCAAAGAAAATGTATGTAAAAAAAAAAATGTATATATATATATATACGTATATATATTTTATTTTTTATTTTTTTTCAATAATTGCTTTTTCTCGATTATGTTATTTTTGTAATCGTTGGGTGTAATAATCGAAGTTGCAGTCGAATTTCGAATAATTGAGCAGCCCTAATTTTATGCTTGATGTGATACAAAGGGAATGAATGAGAAGATGGCAGCTTATGATATGATAGGAGCACCTTCTGGAGAGTTATTTTGGAAAAAATACTTTACAAAGGCATTTGAGTATTAAATCCTGGGGTGTGCTTTGCCATGAATCTGACGATATGATATGATTTACAATTTTGCATGTCACGATATATCCCGACACAAAAAAAACAGCTGATTACATTTTGATGATGTTCTGGTGACCAAAATGAAATATATATATATATATATATATATATATATATATATATATATATATATATATATATATATATCCCCTTCATTTTCCCATCCACACTGTGGAACTCCTGTTAATGTCAATATGAATACATACCTTTGATGGGCACTGTACTAGTATAAATAAATGATGAAATATGTCAATTTTGTGGAATAATTTAAAGAAAATGGAAAATGTAGTTTTTTTTTTTTTTTTTTTTTTTTTTAACAATTTCAGATTAACAATAAGTTAAATGAAAATGTGACTTTTATTGAATTTGTGTATTAATTTGGGTTTATCTATCTGAGATATCTACAACTAATTAGTTGGTAATTTACACAATGATTCATGGATTTTCGGACTTTTTTGCTTTCGCTGAGGGCCGAAATGGATGCTTTAAAGGGCCGGATTTTGCCCCCGGGCCTTGAGTTTGACACTTGTCTTATGTGGTTTACTGACACCTAGTGACCAGGCTTTTATGTACTACGCATATATTAGCACTATTAAATGTTAGTTTTGTAAAAAAAAAAAAAAAAAAAAGCATGATTAAGAAAATAAATTATTATTTTTGGGATCGATATGATAATCGTGCGGTGAAATATTGTAGAATCATTATTTTTTTCTTACACCTTTAATTGAATGTGTCAATAAGTCTGTGTGAAAAGGTCACTGTGCAATGCATTGATATTGTCGACAGTTTAACTGTAATTCATCACATATTGTTATAATAAGAAATTGGCACCATGTCTTCAGTGTGTATTTCTAAATAAATAAGTTACTTTGTCTTTCTTTTTGCAGTTCTATGCTGAATAAATATCTCCTGACGACCCTTAAGTCCAGATACTTTCAGAACCAATCATGGCAAGGAACTTCTTTGGCCTTTCAGGCAACAAGCGCATTGCCATCGGCCTGCTGGTCAATCTGTTCTCCTCCATCTGCATCGTCTTCATCAACAAATGGATCTACGTACGCTACGGATTCCCCAATATGACTCTGACCCTGGTTCATTTCGTGGTCACATGGCTGGGACTTTACATCTGCCAGAAAAGAGACATTTTCTCCCCAAAAAGCCTCCCCCTGAGGAGGATAGTGTGGCTGGCTCTGAGTTTCTGTGGCTTCGTGGCCTTCACCAACCTCTCACTGCAAAACAACTCCATAGGAACGTACCAGCTGGCCAAGGCCATGACCACGCCCGTCATCATTCTCATCCAAACAGCTTACTACAAGAAGACCTTTTCGACCAAGATCAAACTGACACTGGTGAGAAAAGTCGTCTCACAAACATGGGAAACGTGTAAAGGTTTTGGTTGAGTTATGGTTGACTTTCTTTCTCCAGGTGCCGATAACGTTAGGAGTGATACTGAACTCTTACTACGATGTTCGGTTCAACCTGTTGGGAACAGTGTTTGCCTCCCTGGGAGTGCTGGTAACGTCACTCTATCAAGTGGTAAGTGGAGTTTGACACAAACAAGTGTAACTAATAAATCAGCCGATGGCATGACCCCGCCCCTTTACACACACTATTTGTTTGGTCCTAAAGTTTCCTTGACTGTTGCCTTTCAAATGTCAGTGCTTTGAAGGAATATGAAACAGCCACTGCAGAGAAACATAGTATAAACTTAAATTTAAAGCTGCTTTCCTTTATAATCTTTTATTAGACAAATAATCATATTGTATACAGTACCTCATCGATCAATGAATCAAACATTTACTTCAAAAAGAAAGGAAAAAGGTTAAAATTCCAGTTTGAAGTTTGTTTTTAACGCCACTGTAAACACGCTGTTGGTCATTTTGCGCATTGCATTGTGGGAAGTGGAGTCTCGTACATAGAAGTGTTTTTACTCCCTTCTTTTCATGATTTCTTGCGTTTCTTTGCCAGATAAGACGGACAGTGATGATCATCTTGACACCATTTTTGTTGTAGTTTGTTCCCGGTATTCTCCCATCAGAATGTAGTAAAAAATACTTTTATGGGGCGGTGTGTAGCTCAGTGGTTTGAGCGCCCGCCCCATGTACAGAGGCTGTAGTTCCTCACCTGCAGCGGGTCCAGGTTCGATTCCCGGCCTGGGACCCTTTCCTGCGTGTCATTCCCTGCTCTCTCTTACCCCCTTCCTGTCAAGCAACTGTCATATAAAGGCCACTAGAGCCAAAAAAAAATCCTTTAAAAAAAAAAAAAAAAAAAAATACTTTTATGTATGTGTTTCCGCGACTCCACATCCCACAATGCAATATGTGAAAAGGTCAACAAACCGCGTGTTTAATATAACTAAAAGAGTCACTTTCAAGCAGCACTTTCAACGTTTTTCATCTTTTTTCGAGCAAATGATGTTTAGTTTATTGATTGATGAGACGTACACTATGGATTCATCTAATGAAATTATCACGAGTAGCAGCTCTAAAGTTCTCTGTCTTTAGAGGAAAAAATCTTTCTTTTTTCATGGGTTTGAATTAGATTATTTGAATACATTTTTGGTGCATCACTTCTTTAAACCAAAGCAAACTGTAAAATAATCATTTTCTCTTTTTTTTTTTTTTGTCAGTGGGTCGGTGCGAAACAACATGAGCTCCAGGTGGACTCCATGCAGCTACTTTATTATCAGGTACGACTCCCACCAGAAGCTTAATGCCATAGTGTTCAGCGGCTGAAATGTAATTAAATGTATTTGATGAAGGTCAAGAACTCTTTGCTCTGTTCATACTTCCAACTTATTTGATCAATCTACTAGTTATGTTGTGCAGCGTAATCCAGAAACACAAAAGCTGCACAGTCACCAACAAAGACCAGATGCAGGCCTCTCTAAATGTGCAAATACTGATTGAAGTCCCTAATCCTGTTTTTTCCTCCTCAGGCTCCTCTGTCCTCAGGCTTCCTGCTCTGCATCGTTCCCATGTTTGAGCCTCTGAGCGGAGATGGAGGAATATTTGGGCCCTGGTCTGTTCCAGCTCTGGTAGGAGTTCACACTCTGTGTTGGTCCTCGTGCAGAATGCTGAGGTCATGTTCATCTCTTCTGTTACAGATGACTGTGCTGTTTTCTGGTGTGGTGGCATTCCTGGTCAACTTGTCCATCTACTGGATCATTGGAAACACCTCAGCTGTCACGTATCCTCCAAATATAAATGTTATACTATTTGGTTTTAGTCTTATAGGGCTTCAGGAAAACTGCCTGTTTTTACAAAATTCCCGTGGTTTAGTTTTTGAGAAGATAATCTGTACGAAAACTTGTTGTGATTAGAAGAACTCGAGTGCATTTGCAGTTAAAGAAGATGTAAGGGCTTTTTTTTTAAAGGTGTGCTCTGGTTTTTTTGTTTTCTTTTGTGTGTTACAACAGACATTTTTAAGGGCTTAATGCAAATGAATTGACATTTCCAACTATATTTGCTTTTTAAACATCACAGGCATATTTATAAGCAGTTAGTTTGGTCAAGTTTTTACAGATGAGCCTCACTAAAAATAAAATAAACAAGAAAACAAAATACAAGAATTATTAATTCAAATAAAAGGAATTTTAAGGAAGTTTTTCCGTAAATAAATAAACTTCAACTTTCACAGCTAGTCTTTTTTTAAATGGTTTTTATAAAGTTGATATGTGCTACTTAAAAATAAAGGTACCTTTTCCAGTGGAATGTAAACAATGTTTTTTGCTCTGGAAAAACTTGTATTATATGGATGTGTTACTGGATGTATTATACTAAGTAAAAGAAGAGAAAAACAAACTTAGGAGCCAACATAACGAAGGATGTTTTTGATTAGATTTATCTTCCTTTTGGCTGCTTTTTGAATGAACTTTGGCAGAAGAAAAAATTTGAGCCTATTTAAGATTAAAAAAAGCTCAAATGTCCTTAAGGTCTGGCCTTTATTAAGTGTGTTGTATTTGATGGGGTTCTTTATTTAAGTTCTAATAGTGAAATATGTTTTTTTTTTATAAGAACTTGTGAATATTTTTTTGCCTTCAGCTAAAAAACATAATACATTTTGACACCACTTTAGGTTTAAAATGGTTTAAAGCAGATTTTCCATGACTTGTAACTTTTTCAAGTTTTTAATTTTCCAACAGTTTTCAATCATGGAGGGAAGTTTGCAGGTGCTCTTTAAGATTCCGGTTCTTTCTTGTGCACTTTTTGTTGTTTTTTTTCCCTGACTGACTTCTACAGGTACAACATGTTTGGCCATTTTAAATTCTGCATCACTCTGGTTGGAGGGTACCTGCTCTTCCATGACCCTCTGTCCCTCAACCAGGTGAGCGTCTTCTTTTGGTTTCTACACAACATTGTTGGAACTTTGACACAACATCACTTTTTATGTTATTTTCCTCTCAGGCGTTGGGAATCCTCTGCACTTTGGCAGGAATTCTGTCTTACACTCATTTCAAGCTGGCGGAACAGGAAGAGGGAAAAAGCCGATTGGCTCAAAGGCCGTAGGCTGAGTTCAAGCGACTGCTTTGATTCGGGACATTTTTACTACTTTTTTTTTAAAGAATCTTTTTTTTTTAAACAATTATTTTTAGATGATTTCAGCTGTTAGGTTATACAACCACGGCCACTTCTCTTTGTGGTATTTCTATTCAAGCAATTAAGTCTAAACCAAAGCGGACTGGAACGTGACACCTGAAAATAAAATCAGGTGTCAACCAATAGAATGATAGAAAGGCTGAAAACTTTTCCTTTGTGTTAAATATTTTCTGACTGATGTCTTAGTTAAAATCAACAGTTTATTTTATTCCCACCTTTGGTTTTTAATAAATAAGATCTGCACAATAAAAGTGAGATGAATTCCATGAACTTGTCCTACAAACCTAAAATGATTCTTATTCTCACTGTTATAATGAAGAATGTAAATCCTCATTGTGTTCATGATTCTTGATAATCGATGATTTGATTTCATGAGAAAACTTTTTATTTACTCCTGGAGCAACAATCTGCTGTAGAAAACATCTGAAGAAAAGGATAAAGTGTGGTGGTTTCATTCACACATAAAACAGAACATATCGAGCACAACCAGCTACTTACTCACATGGACCAGTAGAATTTTAAAGTCTCGCCATCTTTGTTCCTAAAGTCTGTTTTAGTTTGTTGATGTTTTAAAATTCCTGACTCATTTATCTCAGGTTTTATCAAATAATTTTTTTTAAGAATTGAGAAAATGTTTTGCAAATAAAGACTTACCGCTATGTGACATGCTTTGTCGTATCATTTTGTTATTAAACTGTGTGGGCTTCGATAACATGCAAGGATGTCGGATGAAAATGATATTTCAGAGTAAAACTGTAAGAATTTATGAGGACATTTGTTCATAATTTATCAATAGTTGTTTATTTTCTGATTTAAAAAAAAAAAAAAATGCTATTGCAATTTCCTACATGATTTTGATGTTTCAATGAGAAATAGTCTTTTTTTTTTTGTGCAGTATTTTAACTTTTTTTGATCCAAATCACCTTTGAGATTGCTCCAGCATATACAAGCTATACACTTAGAGTAAATGACTTTATCTACTGATATATTCAAAGCCCTGATGCTGCTTCATATCAAATAATTTCCCTTTAAAGTAAAAGCACATTTCTCCAGCTTTAATTTGAACCAGCTTTTGTCTTGTAAACATGCGTGCTGAGGAAAGTGGCCTCTTTACTGGACGGTTTGAAAGTCACGTAAAGGAATCTCATGAAAGATTAGGTCAGACACGTTGGCTGACGGCCCCCCACTTTATTTTTTTCTGGCCTCTAAAGTAAATGCACAAAATGACAGAAAAATGTGTAAAAGGACAATAAATGCAAACAAAACACACAATGTCAGAAAAATGCATAAAAGGGACACAAACACATAAAAAATGCATAGAAGGGCAACAAAACCACTAAATCACAGAAAAGTTGCATAAAAGCGCAACAAAAACATCGAAAAGGACAGAAAAATACACAGAAGGGCAACATAAACGCCAAATGACATAAAAAGGCACAGAAGGGCAAGAAAAACACCCAAAATGACAGAAAAATGCACAAAGGGGCAACAGAAACACACAAAAAGACAGAAAAATGCATAAAGGAGAAACAAAAACACCCAAAATGACAGAAAAATGACAAAAACACACAAAATGACAAATACTGAAAAGGACAATAAAAATTACTCAAAAAACACCAATACAAAATGACTGAAAAATGACTCTAAAAACAACAGCAGAAATGCACAAAAATGACAAAAACACATAAAGTAAGACAAATATATACAAAATAACGATTATTCTAAGTGACGGTTACAATGCAAAAAAATAATTTTACATGTATGTTACGAAAAATAAATGTATATGGTTTTTTAAAAATGCGAACACTCTTTTAACCTTAAAGAAAAGTTTGAGCGTTTAGGGAAGGAAAAACCAGTCTTTGTTAACCATTTTTGTGTTTTTCGTATTGCTCAGTCAGCAACATACCATTAGTTCTGCTGGTTTCTGAGCCACACCTAAACCTGGGCGTGAGTGAACTGCTTCTCTGCAGCTTTCCATGATGTATGTCTCCCTTAAAGACAGTGTGGCTGTGCTGAGAAGGTATTTCTGTTGACTGAGGGAGTGGAAGACGCTGTTGGCCTTTCCCTTGCTCACACAGAGGCTGTACTGTTTGCTCTGAAGGTTCTGGCTTTATAGGTTTCATAGAAAGACCTCATTTAGGTTTGACTTTTGGGTCTAAATATGACTGTTCTCTTGTAAAGGCTTTGCTTTTTCACATCAGAGCTTTAGGAGGCGATCATCATATGCAGAAAATGTGTAGAAACGTGTTTATTTATTCAAACAGGTTAAAAGAAAAAACGGATAAATAAAACAAACAGAACGCTGAGGCAACAAAACAACACATAAGGATGGACGCAGAATGAAGTTGATAAAACATCTAGGTCTTTTCCTCCATTCTTAATTTGACTCTCTATATTTTTTCTTTTTGGAAAAAAAGTTATGCCTTTTTTAAAAACTCAAAGTTGATAGAAATTGTCAATGATTATTGGAATGTTATTTGACGTGAGCTACATCTGTAGCCAAGTTTTGCACAATGAAAAACCTTCATATGCTCACATCTACCATGAATGGTTAATGTTAGAAAACTGTAACCGCAACACATTTAAAGGCAAAGAATAAAAACTTTCAGCTCAAAATGTTAAGGAAATTATGAAGCTTCAAAAAATTATGGAGGACAAAAATTTGACAAACGCAGAGAAAAATCGTGAATTTCAAAAGCAAAATTGTATCGCTCTGTCTTTACAAAGGTTTGGTCACCACTCACACACAATAGACACGGTTTTTAAATTACCCATAAAGCCACAGGGCAAGAGCTGGACTATCTTGGGGTTAAGTAACATATCTGTACTCCCCTCTCACTTCCTTCTGCTACGCCATCTGCGTGTGTGCTCGTTTGCGTCTGCTAAAACTTTATACGTGACCATAACTAGAATAAACCACCATGGCAAATAGAACTGCTCTTGTCACCTGTCCTCGCGCTGTTCAAAGAATAACTTTACAACTCCAATTTAAAATAGAGAGCTTGATCGCAGAGCTCGGTGTGAAGGAACAAAACTGCCATGAGTGATGGTAGAGGACTGAATCTCTTGAGAAAACCCTTGCCAATGACAAAGGCATTGATGAACTACCTCCAAGAAGAAGTGGCTGCATGTTATGAAGTCAGTTCTGCAGAAAATCAGACACCAGAAGAACAGTTGAAGAACAATTGATGAGGGAACAGTATAGAAAGCCTTGAAGAAGATGCCGAGTCGCTGGATGAGTCGATCAGCTCCTGCCAAGTAACGAGAGTGAACAGAGCCATGTGGCGATCAGCAGCAGCAGCATCTAAACCGTCTAAATGATCTTAAGGAGGAGCTATTAAAAGCAAAAGCTTCTTCAGTACTACAAAAACTTAATGAGTCTTCAGATGAACCAAGTATTAGCAAAAGTCTTCAAAGGACCATACAATAGCTGACAATAGGGACTTAAAAGAGCAGCAGAAGATCGATGAAGAAGAACTTGATCAAATGCAAACCCTTATCACAGCCAATCACAATCTGCAAAACCACAACAATCCCTTTTTCATCAGTGTCGTACAATGGGCTGCAACTTGAGTTTGAGTCTTTGTTTTTTTTTTTTAGATGTTAAAATCATTTTTATTCCCGAGAGGCAATTTGGTTTCCAGCAGAGGTCCATGCAGGCAATACATTTATAAAAACAGCACAATTATGACATAAATACATACATATAAAAGAAAACTACCATGGATATCATCATGATGGACGTGAGTGGGATGAGGGACACAAGGACCAGCAGTACATCCTAAAAATGTACAGGCAATGGTGCCTACAGCTTATTTAGAAGCCCAACAGCTGATGGGACAAACAATCGCAAGTATCTGTCAGGTAGAACATTATCTACCTCATGAACAACAGGCGGTATAAATCTAATTTTTTCATTCTTTTAAGATGTACCGTATTTGGAAGAAAAGTTTATGGGTGAAGTTGGGACGGACCATGACTGTAGAGTTAGCACTGGTTGTGGATTTTTTTAAAATTATCAATAGCAAACGACCATCATATAAACACAAGGAACACAAACTGAAATAAATTGCAATACAATCAAGGCCAAAAAAAAAAAAAAAAAAAAAAACTGAAACCAAAATGTTTGTTTCAGGCTACGTTTTATAATATCTAAATGTGTAAATACATTTTGTTGGCCAAAATTAAAATAAAGTTTTGTCAAACCAAATGTTTTTTTTTTTTGTTTGTTAATGAAATATTTAATTAGATTTTTAATTCAAATCATTTATCGTTTAATTGTTTTCTTATGTAGTTTTTTTTTGTTTTGTTTTTTAACAAATGGCAATCACGTTAACAAACTATCCAAGACTAATGAAAACAATACATTGACAATCAAGAACTCAACAGAAAATTAAAAAAAAAAAAAAAAAAAATCCAGTGGTCAGTCAAAACAAAAAAATCCAACACATTTTGACTTAAAAAAAAAAACGTATTCTGAAAACCCCAAACCAAATTTAAATAAAATTGAATTATGTAATGAAATCCAAAACATTTTCCGGATTGCGTTTTAATTACGCAACGCTCCTCCATTGCTGCAGGCGGCGCTACGGAACGCTTCAGTTTTGGCGCAAATCGGAAGTTCTCACAACAGTCACTGCAGAAGGAGCCATTCATCATTCAGACTGACAATTGTGCGATAAAAGCTCATTATAATTAATTATTTATGCTTCATTTTAAATAACTGTCATCCAAACAGCAGATCTGAGTTAGAGGTTGCAGTGTCAGCGGTCAGTTAAACCACTTTGTGGTTTAAAACGTGTTGTTTTTTTGGTAGATGTTAGCATCTGCTGCTAGCACGAGCAGAGACGTTGTTTTGTTGTGTCTCATGTTCCATTAAATATAACCGAAAGGATTGTGGATGAGCCTTCAATGGAGGAACACAAGGAGAACATCCAGGTAGAGGACGTCAACGTGAAGATGTCAAAGCAGAGAGAAGAAGAGGAACCGGTGAGTTTTTAAATGTCCACCTTGTTGTGATAAAGACTGGATTGTTGTCAGTGTCTTTTACAATTTGTTTAGCTTGTTTTCATTGATGCATTTAGGGTTGACAAGAAGCAACATTGCATTAAAAAAGCAGGATGAAAATAGGGCTGGGTGATATGGCCTTTTTTTTTTTTTTTTTTTTTTTTTTTCGACATTCTCGAGCTATATCACGATATATCTCTCGATATTTTGCCCTTGCCTTGAGATGATGCTTTGATGCATAAAATCAAAGCAGAATGGTAATAGTTAATATGTATTAATGTTTTCCCCCCAACTATTATAGCATAGCGTACCTGTTAGGTTCTGTATTCAGAGGCACGCCCTTAAAATAAGGTAAAGCCACATGTCACACAGGGACTTTTATTAACAGAGGTGTAGAGAACATGATGTGCATTTGTGCACATTTTATAAGCAACTTCAGCTAACCAAAGTGCTGTACAGTTTATTATTATTATAATTAACTATCAATTATTCGTTTATTATTACTGACAATTGTGAATTTATCAGATACATAATATATAAACAGTTGCCACTAGTAACACACACTCACACAGACACACACACACACACACTCGCTGTAATGATGGCCTTCTGAGGACTGTCCCTTTAAGGGCCATGATAACATAAGGTCAGAGTTGAGTCAGACCTGCCTTCCACCTGATTTGTACTAGAACCTCTGGGTACCTTTACCTCACAATACGATACAAAGCTCACGATAACGATTATCTCACAATATGACGATACTGTGATTATCGATATATTGGTCAGAAATTAATCTACGATAATCTATGACATAACTAGAAGAAAAAAAAGATTAAGTGAAAAATTACAATTTTTATTTTATATATATATATATATATTTGATTGGGACAGAACAAGAAGCATTGTTACAAGTAACCGATGCCATATTCATAGGCCATATAGCTAACAGCTAATTCGCAGACCTGGTCCCTAAGACATAAAAATACATAACACATTTACATAAATCATTACAAATAACACAAATTACAAAAGGCAATAAAATATTATACACGTCTGTTGTGTCCACAACTTTGATTCAGTTTGAGCCATTGTTTAACTGTTAAAGTTTTCAGATCAGCAGGTGAAGTGTTCCAGATCTGTGGCCCTTGTACTGCGAACGCTGTCTGTCCAAAAGCTCTTTTGCATCTGGCTGGTCTGCAGTCTCCACTGACAGCGCCCCTAGTGACGATCCCGTGAGCTGCACATTTTTCAATCATCCCTGCAGCGATATCGGGAGCGAGGTTGTTGACACATTTAAAAACAAATTTCACAAAAGAATCAGCATAACGTGGATGGCTGTTCATCATAGAAATGGGATCCACACAAGGTTCCTGCTGCTTAACAGAAGGTTTTCCTTGCCGCCATGATGAATTCATGTTGGGTGTGGGATACATATGTATGTGTATATACGTATATATGCATATGTGTGTATCCATAAAATGAAGAGTCCGTCCTTAAGACTGCTCTACTGTAAAGTGCCTTGAGATACCATTGGTTATGATTTGGCGCTATACAAATAAAGATTGATTGATTGATTGAAAAGAGTACTTCTTAAAATTTTCAAAACTTAAAAGATTATGCTTCTCTTGAATTTTGCAATAGTGCCACATCATGGGCTTTTTATCAAGCACTTTTAAAGCTTGTTTGTACAGGGAGATCACACCTTTCTGAGTGGACTGATTAGCTTGGCCCCACACAGTGATACAATATGAAAAGTGAGACAAGATCATTGCGTGAAAGTACAACTTGGCTGCACTGATTGACAGGCAAGATCTTTTTAGATGAAAACAATTCAAATTAATCCTAATAGTCTTAGTTATTTTCTTTACATGAGCTCCAAATTTAAGATGGGAGTCCACCACAACTCCAAGATATTTGAATTCATCTACTCTTTCAATATTTTTATTATTTATTTGTATCTGAAAGCTGTCCATAGACTTTTGCCTCATTGAAAAACACATAGACACTGTTTTAGAACAATTTAAAGACAGACAATTATCCTCCAGCCACTGAGAGACCCTGATCATTTGTCTGTTTAGCAGCTCTGCAGCTTTCTGTGGCGCCTTTGCTGAGACATAGATGACAGTGTCGTCAGCGTACAGTTGGCACTCAGCCTCAGTGCAAATGGCTGGAAGGTCATTAATATAAAGACAAAATAAGATGGGACCCAGGATAGAACCTTGTGCTATCCCCAATTTGTATTCCTGAGGTGCAGATATAGTGCCACTGATTTTCACACTCTGTGTCCTGGAATCCAAATATGATGTAAACCAGCTAAGAGTTTGTTCTGAAAAATTAAACTGCTTTAATTTATGCATGAGGATAAGGTGGTTGACAGTGTCAAAGGCCTTACGAAGGTCTAAGAACACTGCTCCAACCACATTCCCTGTGTCCAGGTCTTTTTTAATGGTGTCTATTAAATAACAATCTCTGAAAGACAATTAATTGAAAAAGTGTCCTATGAACAGTGTAGAATAGTCCGGCCAAAGTGTCAAGGACGGTGATAGGGAAACAACATCAGAAGTCCTCTTTGCCTTTTTAGTGCTTTTATTTACAGTGTTTCTTTAAAAGCAACACGTGTTCTCCAAAATGACATGTCAAAGCACAATCATCTTTCCTTGGCAGGCACATGTTTGTAGCAGCATGGCCTCCCCTCCTTCCCCCTTCATCCAAACTCTCCTGGCTTTTAAAGCATGCCTTATTTGATGAGTAGCTGCACCTGTTGGTGGATCACTTTAACTACAAAACAAAGGAATTAAACTATGAAATTTACATTAAATCATTTACACAACTAAATGACTTAAATAAAGAAATGATGTCAATATACTTGATAAATAATCCTTACAAGTTACCAAAGAAAATAACAATCAAAGAAGAAAAATCCCCTCAGTTGGTATGACCCAGAGATGTCTCTGGTGACATCACCAACTCTGACCATGCAGGGAATGATGATCCTGCTCACTAAACACTAAACACATTTAGTTATACATGAAAAAACAAACGAATAGTTAATAAACAAAGGCTAAATAAAAATGTTTAAATAAACTGTGTTTCTTTGAATTACTATGCTTTGATGTAAACTATAACTAAATGCTGACACAAACAAACCCGGGATAGTAAGTGTTTGCAAATGTAAGTTACAGCTAAATTAATAAAAATACAAAATATACTGTATGACAATAACTGACAATGGTGTGAATCCCTTCATCCACTTTGTCACAAACAGTGACACTATTTTAGTGCAACAATTCAGTAAATAAGTAAACAAATAAGTATCTCCAATAGTGCTTTCTGTAAACAAAAAATAGTCTTTCTTACCAGTGACACCATTATAGTGCAATATTCCAGTAAACAATTGGTTCCTTCAAAAAACAGTGACATAATTTCTAAGCCGTACCTGCACATTTTAGTGAAAAAGCAGAAAAGGTTTTGATAAAAAAAATTTTAAAAAGCGATACTTAGTGGGAGCATATCGATAATCGATCTTGCGGAAAAATATTGTGATATATCGCCGTATCGAGATATCGTCACACTCCTAATTTGTACTGAGCGCATGGACATAGTTTTATGTTACTTTTCTGGTACCGTCCTGTCTGAAACGACATATAAGCAGTGTGAGCTTCCCCTGCTTACAATAAACATGCAGTGTGACGGTAACGAGTTGTTTTGAGTCCTGTTTATAACGTTATCGACCCGCAGACACCTCCGGATCTCGACAGCGCGCGCACAGTTTTACTGAGCATTATGCCTGTCATAGACTTTGTTATTATGGGGACCACAACCTATCAATATGGTAGGCTACTGCTTTAATAAACTCGCCCCACTTTCATAAGGCACAGCACGAGTCATTGAAGCTTTCAGCGCGGTTTGTTTCGGCTGCGATCAGAGGGACAGAGCGAGAGAGAGGCGGGGCGGGGTTGAGAGGGACAGATAGAGGAGGAAAAGGTATACTTGGGGCTCTACAGAAGAAACTTTTAATGTTACGTGAATTATATCGATATTACGATATAGTCCTATGCTATATGTCCTAAATAAATATATCGATATTTATTAAATACTTGATATATTGTCCAGCCTTAGGTTAAAACACTCACTGCTTTATATTTTTAATGGCCATGGCTATTCATACGGAAAGGCCGCCGGTTTATTCATACGCAGTGCCCTTCATTGGCCAGTTTAGGTCACGTGATAGGTGCACCACGTGACTTAAAGTTTGTGTAATAAATGCTCTGCTGGCACAGTGGCACTTGTCCTTCTTCTTCTTCTAAAAATAATCAATGCTGGTTCTTCTTCAGACGAAGCCTCTCAGTAGAATCTGTTCTGATGAAGAAACGGTTCCTAAAGTGTCCTCGTCTCAGTCCATTGGTGACTTCAGCCATCCTGTGTACAAAGAGATCGCCGTGGCCAATGGACACATCAACCGCATGTCCAAGGAGGAGCTGCGGATCAAACTGTCTGAGCTGAACCTTGACACACGGTGAGCGTCTTTACACACGGTGAGCGTCTCCTCTGCATGCACTGAGACGACACTAACACTCTTCTCGTTTCTGTGTAGAGGAGTGAAGGATGTGATGAAGAAGAGGCTGAAGAGTCACTACAAGAAGCAGAAGTTATCACCAACAGTGGCAGCGTGCGGATCCAACAACTCGTTCTACGACTACATCTGTGTGGTGGACTTTGAAGCCACGTGTGAGGAATACAATCGCTCAGACTACCTGCACGAAATCATCGAGTTCCCCATGGTCCTCATCAACACACACACCTTAGAGATTGTAAGTCCTGTGTCTGTGTGCGCGTGTGTGTGTGTCGTTAATGTGTGTAAAGATCACAGGGAATGAGTGTGATTTCTGCTCTTTGCAGGTTGACACGTTTCGTGAATACGTGAAACCAGAGCTGAACCCACAGCTCTCAGACTTCTGTGTGAATTTAACAGGAATCACTCAGGTTGGATGATAATCACTGACCTTCACTGTTGATATGAAGGTCGTTAACAGCACTGATGTTTGTTGTAGAAAATGGTGGACGAGGCGGACACGTTTGTGGTGGTGTTGCGACGAGTCGTAGCGTGGCTTCAGGAGCGAGAGCTGGGAACCAAATACAGATACGCCATCCTAACAGACGGGTACGCTGGAACTAAACAAAGTCTTCTTTTGGTCACGTTTACCAGTTGGTTTCATCTCGTCTTCCAGAGCCTGGGATATGAGTAAGTTCCTGAACATCCAGTGTCGGATCAGCAGAATCAGACACCCTGCGTTCCTCAGGAAGTGGATCAACCTTCGAAAATTCTACAAGAACTTCTACAACGTACGTCTGCAGTCTGTGCTGCTAACCCCCAATTTCCACTGGATGCGGCTCCGCTGCATTACGTCTCCACCGCGTCATCGGAGCTGGTTTCTGTTTTAGTCTATGTGTTAACTTTCACTGGGTCCGCTGCGGTGCGTGTCTGCTCCTTCCCAGATGTGGTAGTCCGGTGCCCTCCGCCAGATATACGCAGGGCTTCTATTTCTGGTGGATACCGGAGCACGACTCATCAATCAGTACAGAGCAAATGAAGCTAAACAGGAAATTAAGCACGTACTCCGCAATAAAATATCCACTTACTTTTCAAAATAAAACACTTCAGATTATATTTCAAGTAACTCATCACCAAAACGTCGTAATGTGTAAAAACAAAATCACATCCACTGTATTGCTTCCTCTCATACTGTAACTGCACTGTAAACTGCAGCAACGTTGATTTAGTTCATGTTTTACTGGTGCAGTTTTATCTCTTCTCTGTTGGCTGTTGATAAAAAATGTGGCTATGACAAAACCAGAGTCCAACCTTCTTGTTCTCCTTCGTTAGGAACACTGACCTGTTTATTGTTGCATTTATAACATACATTTAACTGCGTTCTCGCGCAATTATATAAATATCGTGAGAACTCCTCTGTCTCGTGACATCACAGTCATCCAACCAGAGTGCACCGTGGCGCACTCAAAACGCAACCGGTGGGGATTACCGGACAGCGGAGACGTATCCAGTGGAAACCCCCAGTAATTATTAGATTTTTAATTTTAAGATGACAATTATACTATTTCACAGATTCCTAAAAGTAATGTTTGCTGTGACCTTCCCAACTGGAAGTTATTATGCAATAAAATCCTTTTAAACTCATTCCCTAAAGATAAAAAAAATTAAAAAACATTGTACTGAGAAATTCCCCCTGAAAGTGATTTATTTAGAAACAGAAAATAATGGGATTTGTCATTTTAAAATTCTAAATGAAATGATTTAAAAACAAAGCCAGTTGATTAATTTCACTGATTAATTTCTTATGATCATCTTTGATTAAATCTATAATCTACCCTGGAACTGTACGGTGTATAAATGTGCATTTAGTTGATAAATTGATCAGTAAAAATAAACACATCTCACTGTTGGCTGCATATAACCAGAGGGCATGAGTAGGGATGCACGATATCTGATATGCTGATATTTTACAACTCATTTGGACGATAACTGATCCCGATATGTTCCCATGCTCACTTAATTGCAGAAATCCTTTAGTTTGTGTAATGGAATCAACAAACTGAATCACTGTTTATCATATTGGCCTGCTGGAAAAATCAGACAAATAAGAAAAGTATAAGACAAAACTGAAAAGGATGTAAACATTACTTGTGCAAAATAACAATAATAATTCCACTTGTGTCATTATGTAATAACCCATAGAAGACCATTATTATTATTATTATTATTTTTTTTAATAAATCAATAAATATATTTGTAGCCTATTTTCTTTAAAACCTCTTTATATTTTGCATTTGAGAGTAAAAAAGGAAAATATCAACACCTTTGGAGATCAGTAAATTTAGTGAGTAATTCAGACTTTCACATTTTGACCAACTGTGTTTTTAATTCCAGCAAGTTTTTTTTTTGAAGAAGAATATGTTAAGGTTTATTTATTCAAACTACTGTTTTTCAGGAAATTTACTTTGATTTCCTGACATATTTCGACTGTTAACTGCCAGTCTTCTTCAGAGGCGTCTGCTGATCTCTTGGATGTTTAACAGTCGAAACATGTCAGGAAATCAAAGTAAATTTCCTGAAAAACACTTGTATCTTATTTATTACAGCATGAATCAAAAAAAATTAGTTACACATACAATGACAAATATATCCCTAAAAACCCATAGGTGTTTATTCTGAATGCCTAATATTTATTCTGAATTATTTTTAACTTTTCACTTGAACTGAAGTTTTTCCTTATATTTGTGATGTTTCTCTCAACTATGCCTTTTATTTTTAAATAATTTCTTTATTTTAATTTAATTTTTCATAATTCCTAACATTCTGTTCATTTCTTTTTACTTCAGCCTTTCCTTAAGCTTTTGGTTTAACTTTAAACATTTCATTCTTTTGATCCTCACAATTCCCTTAAGTTGCTCAACTTTCTCTATAGAATCATGACTTTTATTTTATGAGCCCATTAAACTTCAAAAGTAAAACACCAATCATTACAATTTTATTCTGTCATTTAGATTTTAAAAATGATATTGCTGTCAGTTTTTTTCCCTTCACCATGATTGATATGAAGTTGTTTTATTTGAACACTTGAATCTGACAGTTTTACCGGATGCACATGAACCTGACGCTGATGCTGGAGAAGCTGGGTATGAAATACGAAGGCCGTCTCCACTCAGGTTTGGACGATTCCAGAAACATCGGCAGGATCGCTGTGCGCATGCTGCAGGACGGCTGCCAGCTGCGCATCAACGAGCACATGCACGAGGGGAGGCTGCACTCCATCCCCAGCTCAGCTCCCATAGAAGTGGCTCCACCCCCTCACAAACCTCGCAGCAGAGACTAAAAAACACCAGCCAACATGTTTATTACACTTACCTTTTATTTTCACATCAGATGATGAAAATAAAACAAGTTATTGTTGCATTGAGTGGGAGGGTTCTTTCCCCATGTCTAACTTTGCTTTATTGATCAGCATTAAGTCATTTCCCTAATAAAACAGCTGTAGATTAAAAACTTTATAAAGCTGCACAAAGAAGTGCTTCAGTCCTGTGTCAAAACCACAAACTCTAGCAGAGTGACATGTCAAACGTTGTAATGACTTGAATAAAGGTCTTCTAGTTTTGTTTAGTCCATTTTTTTCTTCTTTGGGTTGTTTATTGTTGATTTCAGTAATTGTTTGTACGGGAAACGCATTTTTGCTGAATGACTTTCTGTGAAAAGGAAACGTGTAAACTTATTTACATCTTTCATCTAAAGTCCAAAAACTGATAAAATCAGGAACAAGCCTGAATTTTTCTTGTCTCATTCTAAACTTTTAAAACCTTTTTTTTTTTTAACCTAAATTCTTTAGTTTCTCAACATTTTTAAATTCATAATCTTGAGCTCTATTTTTCTCAGGTTTCTTTAATTCACTTTTATTTTTCTTTTGGTTCCCCTTAACCAGTTTTTTTCAACCTAGGGGTCACCTGAAATGTCTATTACTTATTTTTAAATTATTCTATTTCAGATTAAAACTTGCAATCTTTTATACTTTCACTTTGCCAAATATAAATCTAGTTCAAATAAAATGCTGTAAAAAATATCTGAGCTGGCACAACTTGTCACTGTTTAGTAACCATACAATTTTTAAAACTTAATTATGTATATTATTTTTTATCTGTGTTTTGCACAATTAAAAAAGCAATACATAATATCACAGAAATAGATAAATACTTCTGAAAGCTCAAAGCTTAAATTATTATTTTTCAAATTAAAACACCACATACAATCTCAAACAACTTTATCCACACTTTCACTTTGCCAGATATAAATCTAGTTTAAACAAAAAAACTTGTCACTAATCCTGTCTACTCTGTATTTGTAACACAGTATAACAAACATGATCAAAAACTCGTTTTGCTCTGTGATGGACTGGCGCCCTCTGCAGGGTGTACCCCTACATAGCACTCAATGAGAGCTGGAAACCAATGACCCTGAACAGGAACCAGCAGATTAGAACATGAATGATTCTCTTTTAGTATTCCCTAAATTTTACCTGAAATGTTTATCCTTAATTTGGCATATTTTCCTTAAATAGTGCCATTGATATTGAAATATCTGTGGACGTGTGGCTGAATGTCTGGAAAACACAATCATCCACCACCAATTCCCTAACCTGGAGAGACTTCTGTTGGAAGAATCGGATTCGTTTTTTATAACTCCTGAACAGAAGAATAAACAAACTGGTTCCCAGTCAATTTGCTGGAGGGAATGTGGAGAAATGATGGCAGATTATGCCCATCTTTTCTGCTTCTGTCCCTGTATTCAGCAGACCTTCTGGAAGGACGTAGGAACAATCATCTCAAATATACTGGGTTTTAGTTTCAGCACAACCTTTACATCTCTTTATCTTGGTCATATTCCTGATGGACTGAGTAAAGATGACGTTTACCTCCTGAAGATTCTGCTGGCTGCAAGTAAAAATGGTCCTACTGCCAGCCTTTTTGTTAATGTTGTTAAACACCTACATGTCCTAGAACAGATGACCCACTCCATACTACTCCAAAAAGAATTGGGCAAAAAACGGTGGAAAAAATGGTGTATTTATTTAGCCAATGGGGCAGATATTGATTTTTTTTCTGTGTGACATTGCAGTGTAAACATTCTAAATTTGCCTCGATTCACTTTCATCCCATGACCTCATATGTTCGTTCTGTATTGTGTTTGTCTACACCTGTCTTTATTAAAATGCTCATAAATAAAAAGTTAAAAAATAAAAAAAATAAAATAAAAAATAGTGCCATTCACGTCTATACACCTTTTCCGGTGACGTCAGCACTTGACTTAGCAACGCGCGCCGCCATTTTAAGAGTGGTAATGATTTGCCCAAACCTATGGACATGATCACAAACCAACCAGATGTAACTTCCCTTCATATCGGTGCTTGGCCTTTGGCTCTAATCTGCTGAAATATTTGTACAACATTGAGTAAAACCTTTGTGTGTTTGCGGTAAATAGTGGTTGTCAGGCAAATGTAAACTCCTCTTAAAATGGCAAAGGGTGTTGCTGAGGCAAATGTCCCGGATAATGATGTCAATGCAAAAAGGTATATAAACGTGAATTGTGTTTTTAGACTGGGGTTGCTAGGAGATGGTGTGACGAAGTTCTCCGGTGAATATCTAACTTGTACAATAATGTTGTAACCATGTAGGTGGCAGTAACGCACCTTTGGATGAGAGAGCAGAGAAAAAGAGTTTACGAGACAGAAAATGGTGCTACTAGAGTTGACACTGAAGTTCCCAGCAACTCACAGCAGCACACACTCAACCAGAGCATGTCGCGATGGTGGGGGAAAATGATCAAAAAATGGGGCAAGCGGTGACACTTGGCATGTCTGGGATGCAGCGTAAGTGGCGAGTGTGGAGAATGACGGGGGAGAGACTTGGAGGATGGCCAAAATACAATAAGCAAAACATTCAACTCTGACCCAGACAGCAAAATAATAATAATGTTGCCATCAGAAGCCCGGTCTCAGTGTTGTTTTTGTAGTTTTATAGTAGGAAACTAATGTTGAGGTGTTCCTAAAGCAAAAAAAAAAAAAAAAAAAAAAAAATGCTTCAGTCAATAATAGGTTTTTTTTTAGAAAAAGACGTTTTTCTCAGCTTTCTGTCACAAATTGTGTGAAACTGGCCTCAATTCAACTGCTGATTACGGAAGGACGTAGTGATGTGTATTAAAGCAGGTGTTAGTTGTTATTCAGAGGCATGGGAACCTAAGAGCTATTCCAGATGCATGACTTGTTTTTCCCAAATCTGTGTATTACTGCGCTGTTGGGGCGACAGGCTAAAATTTCCTGTTTTATGTTTCCACGTAATAATATACTGTTTCTCTTTACATCAACAACCCAGAACTGAGCTGATTCCTTATATGGTGATGAGCTAATGTTAAAGATTGGAGGACATACCTCTGAAGCATATATGCGTTTGCTTTTCCTGACCAGTCTCAGAGTTGCATTGATCTGGCCCTCAGCTCTCAGCAGGTTTCATTTTTGTTACTTGTTCAGGACCTTGATTGTATTTAATAAACTGCATATTTTTACAAGTCATTGGTCCCGAAGACTTTTTCCTACACGACCTTTTTTGTCATCACCATCCACACCACAAGAAACAACAGTAGAGAGTCTAATCTTCCAGAATCTGGTTTCAGATGTCAGATTATCATAGGACAAAATATTCTGTGGGTCAAATCAGTCAATATACTCTAAAACGGATGGCACTGGAGGAAGACATTTTGAAAATGGCACTGAATGAGTGAATCCTAAATGTGACCTAATGTTACCTTAACATATCCCTTTATTGTATTAATTGTCCTTAATGTTTATGATTTCCCCAATAATAAAAAATATATTTCTTCAAAATTGCATTAACCACATATTGAATCTTATATATATATCGATATACATCTGTCTTATCTCTTGAAGTCTCTTTGGCAGGTTTACAATATGTCATTCCAATGTGTGACTCTGACATGACAAATTGAGGAATTGACCCTCGGGGCACCTTTAAAAAAAAAGTTACACTCTTTGAGCTAGGTACCAAAACAGTAACCTTCATAAAACTGTCGTAAAAATGTGCAAGTACATTTAAAAAAATTAGAATATCATGAAAGAGTTTAATATTTTTGGTCACTCATTTCAGAAAGTCAAACCCATATATGATATAGGCTCATGACACAGATTAAAATATTTCAAGCATTTGTTTCTTGAAATTTTAATGATTATGGCTTACAGATAATGAAAACCCAAAATTCAGTATGTCAGAAAATTACAATATTACATAAGATCAATAAAAAAGGAGTATTTAAACAAAAATGTAAGGCTTCTGGAAAGTGTGTTCATTTCCATGCACTCTATACTTGGTTGGGCCTCCTATTTCATGAATGACTGCATCAATGCGGCGTGGCATGGAGGCGATCAACCTGTGGCACTGCTCAGGCGTAATGGAAGCCCAGGTTGCTTTGATAGCAGGTCATCTGCATTGTTGGGTCTGGTGTCTCTCGCCTTCCTCTGGACAATAGCCCATAGATTCTTTATGGGGTTCAGGTCAGGCCAGTTTACTGGTCAGCTAAGCACAGTAACACCATGGTCATTGAACCAGCTTTTGGGACCTTTGGCAGTGTGTGCAGGTGTCAAGTCCTGCTGGCAGGTCATTTGGTCATTCGGTGCCTTAAAGGGGACATATCATGCGAAATCCACTTTTTTAGCCCTTAAATGCATATTGTTGTATATTTAGAGTGTTTAGAAGTACAGAAAAGTTCAAATTAGTCTCTTCAGGTGCTCCATTGTTATCTTTATATTCTGTTTTGGTCATATTTTTCAATCTGTTTCGATTTTTCGATTCTCTATTACGTTTTTTGAACAATAACGTCACAGTATTTGCAGCGGAACTGCCAAATTAGGACATCGACTCCAGGTCCAACACTTCGAGCAATCCGCCATTTTTATTTCTCGCTTTTATTTTGTAGTCCAAGCTCAAGGATGCCAAAGTTACGAGAGGATATGTCAAAATGTTCGGTTGTTGGATGTAGTAACCCACACGCTTCATTACACCGTCTCCCAGCACTAGAACCTTTTCGAAGTGCCTGGTTGAGTTTTATTTTTCACGGAAATGTACCCACATCTGTGGGTAAGGTCATTTTTGTGTAAGCGAAGCACTTCAAGGATGACTGCTTCTGCAACCTCCGCCAGTATAAAGAAGGATTTGCCGAAAGACTTCGTCTGATTGAGGGGTCAATTCCTTCTATCTTTGGAGATGACGAACAGAGCACTTCGGTAAGCTGTAAATAACGCTAAAAAATGTGATAAGACGTCCCTGTCATTGTTTTGTTAGCATTAGCAGTTGCACCGTCTTCATATGTTAGCGCTGTGTGCTCATTTTAGATCCTTGATGATATGGCCCACGTGATTTAATTTAAGTCTAAAGTTTTCATTAGTCATTTCATTTTGCCGTTTTTGTCTCCGAAAAGACTGTATTAAAATGCATTTCGTGACGATAGTTTGGCACTAGCATTAGCTCGGTGCTTGTGTTAGCTCACTTGTTAGGGTTCTGCAGGTTCATCATTTTCATTTTCATCTCGCTCCGCCGGGTCAGACTCTGGCTCGAACATGTAAAGCTGGAGGGACAAGTCTTCCGTTGTTGACATTTTGTAAATAACATGTGAATAAACATTTTCTGCGCCACGAGACAATCGTATCTCTTCTATCAAACTACAAAAATGGCCGAACAGTTGGAGTTGAACGGAGTGTCACCTCTAAAACCTGGAGAGGGGGCGGGGTATGAAATGTCTCATTTGCATTTAAAGAGGCCGCACCAAAACGAGTTGCTCTCAGAAGCACATCAGAAAAGGCCTGTGGAGCTATAATAATGAGGAATTCAGACGCAAGCATTGCAGTTCTGCTTTATATAGACCACAACTGTATGATTTATATGTAAAAAAGGAAGGACTTAAATGCATGATATGTCTCCTTTAAGCAAAAGTAAAATAAAATAAATATGGGCAGAAGATTAGCAAGTATAGTTATAGACTTTTAATATTAATATTCAATTAAAGGTGCAGTCTGCAACTCTTATAAAAGTGACTTTTTGTCATATTTGCTAAAGCTGTCACTATGTAAGGACAGGTTTGTGTGAAAAAAACAGACTCATTGAGTCCCCTCTGCTGCTCCTACAGCCTTTTGCATATTGCCAGAATGCACAGCCACCGAGCAAAAAGAACCAATCAGAGCCAGGGTTGTGTTTGATGGGTTGTCTGACAGTTGTAGCTCACAGTCCCCGCCCCTTGGAGCATCAAATTTTTTTACAGTGTATGGTCTGGAGGAGTAGAAGATGGAATTAGCGACTTTTTCTGCTTGAAAGGTAATTACTGCTACTTGATTTACATTGATTTGTAAACAACACAGGACTCTGTGGTGCATGTGTTGTTTGTGTGCGTGCAGCAGCCTCCATGTGGGCTGCTGCACGCACACAAACAACGCATGCAAACCCTAAACTTTGCTGCGATCATTAGTTATCACCTTATATTGGGTTCAAGTGTTCTATTTTCTGTGGATTTTGTTTTAAATAATTTATTTGAGGTTGAAAAATGGGACTTTACACTTTTAAGGCTTTAAGTTGTGACTTTTCATTTCTGCTGTCTCATGTCTCCTGCTCTCTTCTCGAGGTCAGCCACATGCTTCCCAAAACACATCTTATCCCTCAAGGCTAGACGCAAAGGCACCCTTTTGGTGAGAGACACACACACACTCACATAGTCACACATACACATCCAATACACATCCATTTACACACATTCACATCATACACACACACACACCTATGCACATCTGACTATCACCCCCGATACCGGGAGCGCCATCTCCGAACGAACAGAACAAACTGACTTGAACTCCTCCCTGTTGCTTCTTTCTTATCTGTCGGGGGGTAGGACGGTTAAACGGTGTAGAAATGTGTGTGTGAAGAACTTTTTAAGCAGTCTTGCTTTTTCCTCTGCCCCGGAGCCTTTTGACCATCCTTGTTGTGGGCTGCCTTTCATTCTTACAGGATGGAAGCTTCTTTGTACTCTTTTCATTTAGTTTTATAATAAATCTTTTTTATATAAAATCATCATGCTTCGACTGGACTCCATCATTCAACGAGAACAATAAATCGTGTCTCCAAATGAGGTCAACCGCAAATTTTTATTGCTTTATTTTTTTTATTGACTTTGCTTGTTTCTTAGTTGTGTGCTGTCCATCAGATTAGGTGGAATGTATCTAGATGCAGGTGAGGCTGCTGCATCTGTGTGGGTCAGCATGTCATAGGGCCACGCCGGCTTTCACAACATCCACCGTCTTGTCAGGGTGGAATTCCATAAGATGCCCCAGGATTCTCCATCGGGCAGCCAGTACCTCAAAGCTGTTCTCAATCACCCGTTGGGCTCGTGAGCGCCGGGAGTTGTACACTTTCAGTGCATCATCAAGGTTGACTGAAAAAAACAAAAAGAAATATACACATTAACACAAATACTTTCAAACTATTTATTAATCACATTAAAATAAATTCTGTACCTGGGTAGGGCCGCATCTGGTTCACCTGGAGTGGAAATGCTGCATCTCAGAGGAAAACATGTGGGTCAGCAGTGTTGGTGCCAGGTAAGTTCACAGGTGGTAGTAGCTCAAGAGCCCCCTGTAAAAGTCTTGAACCATGTTGACTGTCCTTAAAAATTCCCCCATCACTCGCTTGACCATATGAGACAATGTCCACCATGGTGAAACGGTACTTTGCATCACAGATTGCCATCAACACAATCAAATGAGTTCCCTTATAATTAAAGTCGTCACTTTCTGCATCTGGTGGGGCTTTGATCTGCATGCTTCCTGTCAACACTTCCCAAATGGTAAGGGAAATTCCAGATCCCCCAAAACTCATGTGAAGTGTTTACAAACTCACTGCCTTTGGGTGAGGAAACAAAATCTGTTTTGTGGGCTTTCCAGATGGCCTGGTAAACCTAACCTAAAACTGTTGTCAACTGCAACTTGTAACTGGCAGCAACAATTTTCTGGCTCGCTCCAGAAGTGAGGATTCTCAGAGTAACAGCCAATCTCTCCTCTAGGCTGACCGGACTTTGATGGGTCCTTGTATGCAACAAAAATGGCTCAATCCGATGCAGCAGGTCGTCGAAGGGGTGCGTGAACATCCAAAAGTAGCTGAAGTGGATTTCTTCATCTACAGCCCATCCATCCATCCATTTTCATACCCGCTTATTCCCGTTTAACAGGGTCACGGGGGTCTGCCAGTGCCAATCTCCGGCTCTCATAGGGCGCTGGGCGGGGGTACACCCTGGACAGGGCGCCAGTCCATCACAGGGCAACACAGACACAGACAACCATTCACTCTCTCATTCACTCCTATGGGCAATGTAGAGACTCCAATCAACCTTACAGTCATGTTTTTGGATTGTGGGAGGAAGCCGGAGTACCCGGAGGAAACCCACGCAGCACGGGGAGAACATGCAAACTCCACACAGAAAGGACCCAAGTTCACCCCAGGGCTTGAACCCAGGACCTTCTTGCTGTGAGGCGGACGTGCTAACCACTATCGGTCTCATGAGCTGGCTGCACTCTCCATGCAGTTGCATGTAACGGGCGCACACACCATCTTCTTTTACGACGGGGCTTTTGTCTGGTCAATAACCAAAAACAATTCCTGCTCCCTCCTCTGTGCTTGACTTTCTGCTGCCATTGTTGAAGAAGACTGGTGCCCTGTCCAGGGTGTGCAACCGATGACAGCTCAAATGTGCAAACATGAGCCTTCACATATTAGGTTATGGTGAAGATCGGAGAAGTAATTTTTCTATTTCATGATGATTTTTTTTTTCTATTAATAAAAATTTAGTCCTGGTTTTAAAATTCCTGGTTCTTAGAGGAAGCCGTTTTGTATCTCAGAAGCTTCTGGAGGGATGGAAGGAGAACCCCTTGTTGAATCGCTCTTAAAATCTGTTTTTAAATCGTTTCCACATAGATTTTTTCTTAGGTTGGCTTGCATCCTCTTGTTTTGGATATATTAGACTCTTTTCTTCTGACTTTTCTTGACTCAGTTGTTCCTCCAGATATTTTTTCAGTTGATTAAGTGTTTCTTGAAGCTCTGTGATTTCTTCTTTCATGGAGAAAATTATTGTTTTCTGCTGCATTTGTTCAACCTGCATGCTCCAAAATTGAGGAAGATCTTCTCGTAGGCTCTGGATCTCTTTGTGTAGAGATGCCATTACTGCGACATGGTTGTTACTGTCAGTAGCAGGCTGTGCTGCTTCACTACTAACGTTTTCAGGAGACACAGCTGTTATCTCTGGAACACCGCTAACGTTTTCAGGAGACACAGTTGTTATCTCGGAAACACCGCTAATGTTTTCAGGAGAGACAGTTGTTATTTCGGAAACACCGCTAACGTTTTCAGGAGACACAGCTGTTATCTTTGAAACACCGCTAATGTTTTCGGGAAACACAGTTGTTATCTCGGAAACACCGCTAACGTTTTCAGGAGAGACAGTTGTTATTTCGGAAACACCGCTAATGTTTTCAGGAGACACGGTTGTTATCCCTGGAACACCGCTAATGTTTTCAGGAGACACAGCTGTTATCTCTGGAACACCGCTAATGTTTTCAGGAGACACAGCTGTTATCTCTGGAACACCGCTAATGTTTTCAGGAGACACAGCTGTTATCTCTGGAACACCGCTAATGTTTTCAGGAGGCACGGTTGTTATCTCTGGAACACCGCTAATGTTTTCAGGAGACACGGTTGTTATCTCTGGAACACCGCTAATGTTTTCAGGAGACACGGTTGTTATCTCTGGAACACCGCTAATGTTTTCAGGAGACACAGATGTTATCTCTGGAACACCGCTAATGTTTTCAGGAGACACAGCTGTTATCTCTGGAACACCGCTAATGTTTTCAGGAGACACGGTTGTTATCTCTGGAACACCGCTAATGTTTTCAGGAGACACGGTTGTTATCTCTGGAACACCGTTAATGTTTTCAGGAGACACGGTTGTTATCTCTGGAACACCGCTAATGTTTTCAGGAGACACGGTTGTTATCTCTGGAACACCGCGAATGTTTTCAGGAGACACGGTTGTTATCTCTGGAACACCGCTAATGTTTTCAGGAGACATGTTTGTTATCTCTGGAACACCGCTAATGTTTTCAGGAGACACAGCTGTTATCTCTGGAACACCGCTAACGTTTTCAGGAGACACAGTTATTTCGGAAACACTGCTAATGTTTTCAGGAGACACGGTTGTTATCTCTGGAACACCGCTAATGTTTTCAGGAGACACGGTTGTTATCTCTGGAACACCGCTAATGTTTTCAGGAGACACAGTTGTTATCTCTGGAACACCGCGAATGTTTTCAGGAGACATGTTTGTTATCTCTGGAACACCGCTAATGTTTTCAGAAGACACAGCTGTTATCTCTGAAATAATGGAGGGGGCAGATGTTATACGCTTTACTTCTTTCTGCTCCTTTTCAATCAACTTTTTTTTTCTTTTTTCACAAAAGAAATAAACAAAACAAAAAGAAAAAAGAAAAAGAAAAAAGACAAAAACAAGACTAACTAGTTGTTCACTATAAGCAAAATCTGTGATCACAGAATCTCTGAATACCTCGTCTCTAAACTCTTCCATATTTTTACTCACAGACTGAAAGCCGAGGATGTTGAAGAGCATGGTAATCGGGTTTGTTATATCAGAAAAAGCCATTTTTGCATGCAACTTGTTACTTCTTTGTACCTTGTTGTTGCTCTTGGTTAAAGACGTGTGTCGTGTTCATATGCTACCTCTTCTTTTTATCTTGGCAAAAAAGAGGCTCGAAGGCAGGGTTCCATTGATGGCGTCATAGAGGCGGTGTGGTTGGACCGCGGAGCGCGAGGGAGATAGAAACTAATCACCGGTAAAAACTCCAGAAAACAATCACCAGGAATAAATATTAACTCCCTGGTAAAGATAGTAGCTCTAACAACTGGTAAAATGATAAACTGGCGATATTACAACCTGTGCAGCGGTATGGGGACACATATACTCCGCCTCTGGGTCCTAGTGCCTGCTGGTCGGTGGAGCCTGTTCTGTTTACCGAGCCATACGTGTCAAGTATCCCGTTTTGGCCGGGAAACTCCCGCATTTTACCCCTCTTTCCCGCCATCTTCCCGTATTAGCATTTCCCGTAAATATCCCGTATTTTAATGTAATAAATGAAAGATGCCTCACTAAACTGAACGCCGTCACTAGCCTCGCGAGAACTGCCTTGTGAAATGGCCTGGCTTGGTGGCAGTTCTCGCGAGATTAGTGCTGACAGCGGCAACAAACCCGGAAGCAACTCAGAAGAGAGATGAATGAATGAAGACGTTCTGGCGAAAAAAACAAAGAACTGGTGTAAATATGTTGTGAAATGTGACAGAGAGTTTATCTTGCTAAAGAGCATCAGGATGTGACACAGTTACACGTTCTGTTAGATTAATAACTAGATTTTAACGTCTACTACAGCGGAAGTCACCATGAAAAATCAGCCAATCACAAGCTCCACAAATATGCACTGCTTTATAAAGTGTTAAAGAACATAAAGTCTATAATAAATGTGTCTATAATAAGTCATTAGTGAATACCAGAGAACCACATGAGTGAGCATGAGAAATTATAATAAAATATATAATGAAAATAAAATGTTAATGTCTAACTTAAAGACAAACAATGTGAAATTAATAATAAATATGCAATGTGTTGACTTGTATATAAACTGTAAGTATATTTAATAAACACATGTGCTTCATATACACGTTTATGTTTTTATTTAGTCTGTTAGAGCTGGGCGATATATCGAGATTCAAGATGTATCAAGTTTTCTATTTTGGCGATATAGAAAACTATATTATTTCATATATATATATATCTTATGTATCAAAATACTAGTTTTAGGAGTCGCTGCTTTTACTTCTCAGAACAACATGTAAAGCTCAGTTAGATGATTAATGAGTGCACATATTGTGCAGCTGTAATAAATGTTCCTGTGTAGCATTTAGCATCAGCAAATTTAACCCAAAATTGTCTTTCTGGTCAGACTTTTTTCGATAAAATTATCTAGATTTATATTGTATATCACCATTTTGAGAAAATATATTGAGATATGAGTTTTGGTCCATATTGCCCAGCCCTAGTAGGAATGTTCACAGCATTTTAATGTTAATAAAGGTCGACCTACCAGACTCTAATCACATAATTGTATTTAGTAAGTGGTTGACAAGTGGGTATTTTAGATTTATTGTACACTTGTCTTAAAATATAAGGAATACTGCTTGGTTGAGCGGGTGGGACGGCTCGTAGTGGGCGCCAGAAAATTTCCCTTATTTTCAAATTCAAAACTTGACAGGTATGTACCGAAGTCCGTGTGTGTTTAATAAGTCTGTGTGTGTTTATTAAGTCCGTGTGAAAGTCCGCATGTTTATGCCTCTGTCCATCCACTCTTTTCATTATATCCATGTCTTTTAAGGCTTTTATTAAATAGTGTCGGCTGTAGTCCGGGCAGCCGCCATCTTGGATTATGTCGTCACCAGCGCGTCAGCGCCGCAAGTCGCACAAGCACAGAATGACTCAAATAAATGTAAAGAGATCTTATATTAGTCTATTTTCTTTTTAAAGTGGTGTTTTTTTTGTGGCTTTAGACTCCAATTACATTTATGTATATAATATGTTACCCCCAATATAAACAGGTTCATAATATAACTATTTTTATAGTTTCTGTTTCCACTGTATCCATAATAATAATAATATGGATACAGTGGAACTAAAACATTATCTTGTGAAATCTGTGACCTGTTGACCTGCACAACTCAAAGAATCAGAATCGAGAATCATTATTTCTTGGCAGAAATGCTTTTAAACACTTGCTGTACATTCAGCTGACATAAAAATCTTGTTTTCAAATATGTAGAATAATTGTGAATTTAGCAGTAGCAGTAGTAGTTTTAATATTTTAGTTCATTTTTTGCAGACACCTTTTTTGTCCGTCAAATGTATTTAAAAGAAACTGAAATTAAAGGGAGAATTATATTTAACTGTCGAACCTTGTCATAATTTTATTTATTTATATATTTTTTTAAATTGGAAAAAAAAAATGTTTGGTCTCGGCTTGTCTCGGTCTTGGTCTTGACTCGGTCTCGGCTCCTGAAAGTCTTGGTCTCAGTGCATTCTGGTCTCGGATAGTGTGGTCTTGAACACAACACTAGTCTGCAGACACCTGAGGGTCTGCACGCACACTCGACTCAAGGTTTCGCCACGTCCTGGTCCTTGTTCAGGAGAGTGTCTGATTTTACATGCTGGATATTTCTACTGTCCTGACTGATAACGAACTCTGCCTTGCGGGCTGGTATTCGCTCAATAAGCATGCCTGCAATACGGGAGTTGCCATATCCCATAGTGAGACATCTCACAAAATATTATGAAATAGAACTTTAGGTTATGCATATAACCTCGGTTCTATGAGTAATATGAGTGAGATGTTTCACCAGACGACTGTTCCTGCTTGAACGAGTGAGAAGAGGTGCTTATTTTGAATGAGGAACTGTACATCCGCCCTCCCTCTTATAGAGGGTGAGAGCATCCCTGGCGTGTGGACAGTAATTTCCAGCCAATCAGGGCTTGACGGATTGAGGAAAGTGCTTTTGAGGGCTACAGGGAGTGTGTATCCCATAGTGAGACATCTCACTCATATTACTTATAGAACCGGGGTTATATACATAACCTAAAGTTCTATTTCATAATATTTCGCAGTGTTCCAATGACGTCATAGGCCAGTGGTTCCCAAACTGGGGGGCGCGTGAAGTTGTGATGTTGGGGGGGGAGGGGGGCCTTGCTGAACCTCTTTATTAATAAAGAGCTTTATGACATTTGTTACGGTGAAATTTACGGTTACCTCATCTTTGACTTGGAAACACACTCTGTGGTGATAAATGATGAAGACCAGACAGGAGAGATGATGAAGTAATAAAAAATGATTTAATCTAAACTAAATGAAAAGGTACAAAGCGGGATGGACGAAGCATTGGTCTCTCCTGGCCAGGAGAGAGGGCGCGATGAGCAGGAGAAGAAGAAGAGGCCAAAAGCTCCTTTTCCCACACATTTATACCCCACCGTCCCACCCACCTTCCTCCTTCCACAGACAACAAAAGAAGGGACCAGGGGGGGGGTCAGTGAAAGTTAGATGTGTGTGTGGGTGTGTGTGTGTGTGTGTGTGTGTGTGCGTGTGCGTGTGTGTGTGTGGATGAGTGTGTGTGTGTGTGTGTGTTGGTGTGTGTGTGGTTGCGTGTGTGTGTGTGTGTGTTTGTGTGTGTGTGGTTGTATGTGTATGTGGTTGTGTGTGTGTGTGTGTGTTTTGAGTCTTTTGATATGTATAAGATAAGATGTGTAAAGGAGAATGGCTACCCCCAAGAAGACGAAGAAGAAGAGAAAACAGGCACAGAGTTAAAAAGCAAATTATCCCCTTAATCATACACACATGACAAATATAAATGTATCATTGAACATTATTAGATAATTTGCTACGACAATTCACCCTTTTTGGACAAAATAAAAGTCCAACATAAAAAAAAGCAAATTACAGCTAATAAAATGTTTAACACAAAGCTGAACAATAAAACCAGTTAGCCTTAGCTTTAAAATCATTGGCAATTACCTTGAATAAATGAGAGAATGTGGGTATGATAATTAAGCAGTATCATCATCAGAGTCATCAAAAATATTCATCATAAACATTTCATGTAGCACCTCTGGCTGTGGAACAGACATGTGAACGTGGTGGCCTGAAAAGGCATTTTGGATTAGGCTTTTTATGATGTGACGCACACCGCAACAGAGGAGTAAAAGAACAACCCCTAGTACAATCGCGATTTTGACTAAGAGAGGGCGCCAGCCCGCAAGCAGAGTAGAAAACCAATCTGGGCCCCCCAACCGATCTTTGTTCATGGCGTCGCGGAGTCTGGAAATGTTTTTGACCGTCGGCGGTGTTATCTGGGATAAAGCTACAACAGGAAGCACCTACCAGTGCACAAACGCCTCCTTTGGCCGCGGTTTGAAGGTCGAGGACCATTCTATTTTGCAAGACCATTAGGCGTATATTAGTGATCTCCCCTGAGAAGCCGGTAAGGGCCACGAAAGACGCTTTAAGAAAGGACTTAAACCTGTAGTCTAAGGTCTCGACGCGCAGCAGTGTTTTGCCCACTCCAGCCCAAGGGAACAAAGATAATGTTATTTTCTGGCCCGTCGCTCGGGGGGGAACGTCCGTGCCCTAGATTGCGTCGTGTGGATTAAACCCCAGAGGTGTGTGAGATTCGCGCTTTGTGCGTGTTGCGAGAGGAATAGTTGAGACTACGTAAGTGTGATCAGTTACATGAGCAGGAGCGCACACACCATCCCAGTGTGGAGGAAGGTGTGTATAATTTATATCCGCACAGCCAAAAACCCTCCGCTAAGTTGTATGTCCCATTGGCACCGGGTGTTTGAATGTGTTCACATGTGTGTGGATTGTGTGGGTTAGTACATTCGAAGCCTAGAGTACGGTTGCAGTTGTGACGGGGAATATGACCTAGATTACGGGTGCCATTCCGGACAAAACAAAAAGGGAAAATGGTAGAACGCGTGTAGTCAACATACATAGCTGATGAAGTATCATCCTGCAAAGTCGCAAGCTTCTTAACTGTTTGTCTAGAGCAACGTTTGGGATCTCCCCTACCGAAGTTAGAATAAGACAGATAACAAAATGAGTCGGCCATTGGCACGGCGGTTAGGCGCGGATGTGTTGAAGACACAGGCATGTAAGAACAAACATAACAATCAGATAAGCCTCTACTTAGCTTTGGTAATATGCATATCTATACCACGTGTTTGTAAGGAACGGATGGGTGATGTTGATTGTGGACAGCGTGTCGTGCGTAGAAATGTCGTTTAACCACCTCTTACCCCTGTTCGTAGTGGAACCCCTGTCAGGAAAAATACTCAGGTTAGATATTGTACTTGCATTCATTGGTTCAAATTTAGTTTCTTCTGTGGTACCCCCGGTGGTTAGGAGCCACACGAGCACTGGAATTGTAGACAGAATCACCGTGCCTACTGTAGGCCATAGTACAAGCGGTAAGAAACGGCAAACACGGCGGACTGGTGGCATGATTTCAGTTTGCTTCTGGGTCACAGACGGAAGTGTTTGTAACTCCTCACAGCGGGAAAGGCTTGTGATTGGTATTTTCTCCCACGATGTCCTCAAAGCAGGATTTCAGATATTTCAACAGACCATATGCCTCGTATCCAGAGTCAGCTCTGTGACTCCCCGAGGTCTTTTCCTTTCGTTTGCAACCTTCAAGGCAAACAAAAGGCTCATCAAGGCACTGCTCCTGGATGTGTGCCTCTTTACAGCGGTTCCTCGACCGGTTGTGATGTCGGCTGTGCCTCCGCTAGGCCAGTCGTCTCGAGGGCAGGTTCGGCTGGTGTTGGCACCTTCCTGCCGTGTGATGCGTGAATCCACGTGGCTCGCTCTGCGACCTTCACAGCTGTGTGTGTCGTCAGTTGAACCTGGAAAGGGCCAATCCACCTCCGGTCGGTCCACCTTTTCCGTCTCGTGTTGTGTACGATCACAAAATCACCTGGAAGGATATCATGGAGGTTCTCGGTCGTGGTCAATGGGAGCGCCGCTCGAACTCTGGACCTGTTGAGTGCAAGAATCGAAGAGAGTTGTGCACAGTATTTTATCAAACTGTCGTCCTGGAGAGCTGTCTCAGCCCAGGACGAAACAGAGGGGGATAGACCCACATTGGGTGGCCGCCCAAAAAGGATTTCAAAGGGTGAAAGTTTGGATTTCAGATGGACCTGTTGTCTCATCTGAAGGAGAACAAGTGGTAAAGCTTTGATCCAGTTCAGTCCTGTCTGCTCCATACATTTGTTTAACCTGTTCTTTAACGTACCATTAGCTCTTTCTACGGCCCCAGCGGACTCAGGGTGATAGCTGCAGTGTTTTCTAAGATCCATGTCTAATCTTAGCCCTAACTCTGTTATCACCTGGCTGACAAAATGTGTGCCGTTATCAGAAGAGATTTTGTATGGAATGCCCCACCTAGGAATGATGTCTGTTAGCAGTGCTTTGGCTACTGCCGTGGCTGTCTGATGTTTGGTTGGAAAGGCCTCAATCCATTTGGAAAACATGTCTATGATGATCAAACAGTGCTTCTTTCCCTCACATGGTGTTAGCTCAACAAAATCCATCTGTAGGTGATGAAAAGGCATGGATGGCGGTGGGTGAGCTGTCTGGCTAGTTAATGGCTTCTTTCTACCTGGATTGTTTTTAGCACAGATCATACAAAACTCGGCTGCAAAAGAGGAAAATCCCTTTGTGTACCACACTGTCTGAATTGCAGATGTCATACCACCCTTTGACACATGGGCCTGACCGTGTGTCAATTTTGCATAAGCAGGAAAAAGAGCAGTTGGTAAACAAGGTTTTGAATCGGGACCATACCAAATCCCACCTACCTGGTGGCAGTCTGAGGCCTGCCATCTGCGGCGATCGGCTGGAGTGACAAAGGCGGAGAGTTCGGACAGAGAAGGACATGCAAGTCAGACGGAAAGTGTGGAGCGTGGCTACATGTCTTCTCAAGATGAATGCATACAATTGGGAGACATGGAGATGTGAGAAAGCCAAATAAGTTTAACCAAATAAATAAATGTTATTTATTTAAATTGTTTGTATTGGGTTTTATTTTTCTTTGCTATCTCTTATTTATGAAGGAGAAATCTTATTCTATCCTTTATTTATTCTAAATAATGTTAACACTCCACACCTAATAACATAACCTAGTTTTTTCATAGAGCTGAATTTGTCAGTTCATTCGTTTCTAAATTGGTGGCAAAAGTGTCTCCTATTCTGTGTCTGAACCAGAGTTAAGCAAGATTATTGGCCCTTTTAAGGTTAGACAGAATTAAAGTTAAGTTGAGTCGAACAATCATATTGTCTTTTGCTCTCTGCATTTATCCCATTCGTAGGAGTGACAAGCCATAGCACGGTTTGGAGAGCTTCCTTTAATGCTCGGAAGTTACTTAACTTTAAACTATCTCATTTATATCTATCAATTATTAAGAATTTCAGGAGGACCCTCTTTAAATCTCAGGCGACCCAGATTGGGCCACCAACCCAATGTTGAGAACTGTATTTTACTCTTAAAAAATGTCTAAACCCAGTGAAAGTGTTTTATGGTCTTGCACGCTATGTGCTGGTGGGGGAAGAAAATGGTTGGAGGGTTTTTGTATATCATTTTCCTATGATAAAATATAAATCAAAAATCAGAGGGACGTAGAAGAATGCATTTGGATTCTTAAAACCATATGATAAATATCATTGGAAAATCACTTATCTGATCATTTTGGATGTGTCTCCGTTTTCCTCTCTCTTGTGTCCGCCTGCTTTTTGTGCCCTCCAGCCTCCTCGACCTCCTCCTCCTCAGCCATAAAGGTCAAAGCCAGGGTCAACTGTACGCTCCTTTTGGAAATTTGAAGATCTGTCCCCACTTTTGCAGTTGGATTGGAAGTCTCTGTAGTCTCTTTAATTCTCATCCTTCATCAAAGAAGCAGTGACCAGGCATGACGGCTGAAGGAGGCAGGATCGGAGTCGAAAAGGCGGTGCCATTGTCTGTTTGGAAACACTCAGAAACAGAAAGAGAGGAAAACATTAAGACTTAAATGAATCATTTAAAATATCCCTTTCCTTTAGTTGGATTTGATTCGTCTCCTTTGAGTAAAAAAAACAACACAATAACAACAACTAAGACGAAGACATAGACAAGTGTACACAACAACGAGTATATACATACAACAACAACAAAAAAACATGGACACTGAACATGAACAGTAAGGTCAGTCAAGGTCAAAGCCAGTCATTCCACTGAAAGTGGTATTATATATTAAAAATGTCGTTTGGTGTTTTTAAACACCCAGAAAAAATAACCTTTAAAACCTGGTAAACTAAATGGCCCAGTTGTCACTCACTTAATGATTCTCGAGACGGGAAGCCAAAAGACCCGACCCAAACCTCAAGTTTAACGCATGATTTTGGTCCATATTTAGTTTTCATTTGTTGTATTAACGGGGCGTCCCAGTCCACAGCATCTCTAGCCGGTACCACGCTATGTACTTTACCCATCTTACGCGCTCCGACAATATCTCAATAACTGCTGATCAGACAGACCGCCGAGCGGTAAACCACAAACCTCTCCACCCGAGTCACCGAGAAGGAAGAAATAAAATAAAACAATAATCCCTTCTATTAAATACTCCTTCCCGATACGCGGGGAGACCTCTCAATAGCCGTAGGCTAGAGACAAGCACACCCACACACACCATACAGCCGCTACCTTTTAAGGAAACAACGCCTGCGCTCTCTCAACAGCTAAAATCAGTAGATGCTCTTAAAAGAACAAATACGCCGACACGCCGGAGACAAACACACCTCTCAATAGCCGTAGGCTAGAGACAAGCACACCCACACACACCATACAGCCGCTACCTTTTAAGGAAACAACGCCTGCGCTCTCTCAACAGCTAAAATCAGTAGATGCTCTTAAAAGAACAAATACGCCGACACGCTGGAGACAAACACACCCCTCAACAGCTAATATCAGTAATGCTCTTCAAAAGAACAAATACGCCGACACGCCGGAGACAAACACACCCC
The DNA here is from genome assembly GCF_900634775.1 of Gouania willdenowi. NCBI lineage: Eukaryota > Metazoa > Chordata > Actinopteri > Blenniiformes > Gobiesocidae > Gouania > Gouania willdenowi. The sequence goes on from NC_041049.1 coordinate 7,174,489, forward strand.
TCAACAGCTAATATCAGTAATGCTCTTCAAAAGAACAAATACGCCGACACGCCGGAGATAAACACCTCTCAATAGCTAATATTCCCAAAACGTCAACAAAACAACATCAGAAACGAAGCCAGAGAATCATACACACTTCAGATATCTGCCAGAGCACGTAACCGATAAAGAACAGACCCGCGGACTGGAACACCCAAATTTCAACCGCACAGTACTGCAGAGACAATAGTACTCATAGCAACTAATGGGACAGTTTTCTCGGGAAAAATTTGGTAGAAAAATTTGGTACCTCCCCTGCTGTCGAGTGGCTTCGGGCCGGCAAGACAGTCCGACGCGGTATGGAGGAGGCGCGCAAAATGACAACGATGAATGTTGAACTAGGCTGTCTGTCGCATGCAGCTTCAAAAGGGTAAGGTACAGATTGTTTACGAGGGTATCGGTCAAAAATGTCAAAATGTAAACTTGGTTGAGGCTGCAGTCCTCAATGTCTGTCTCAATTTTCCTGAAATTGAGTAAAAACAAAGGAGTAAAAGAAGAATCGTTCAGAAATAACAAAGAAGAAAAAAACGTGTGAGCTCAAAAAAATCATGGCCAATAAAAGAATAAAAAATAAAAACTTCAGCTCCAAAAGCTGAGGCAACAGAGGGCTCTTTCTTCAACGGATGTAACCATATCTTGCATTGTGGGGGCCTCCCCTCAACAAGAAAATAAAAGGAAAGAAAAGCAAACAAAAACAAAACCATTAGTAACTATTTTCCTCCCTTTTGTTTGTCTTTCTCATAAAGGCAAAAGCAGTGCAAATAAATGTGTTTTCTGTGTGAAGTTATGGTGGTTCTGTGTTTCAGCTCATAGTTATGAACGTGAGTGTGTGACTATATGTCTGGTCTGTCTGCTTAAAGCTCACCTTCTTCTAAGTATATCTCAAAGCGTGTGAGAGAATAAATGAAAACAAAATAATCTAGCGTACAGTCAGAAAATAGAGGGGTTAGTATTGTCTTATCGAAGGAGAAGCTTGTTGGCTATTTGCTAGTTGTCCCCTCCCTATGCCAAAGTTCAAGGCTAAAGTGATATAGCACTACCACCAAAGGCTGTGGTGGACTTCTTCTGGCTTGGTATCCTCGTGGCTTTTGAAACAGTGTCTTTTTGGTGAAGATGTTCCAGCAGACGTGTGACCAGTCTGCAGTGGTTGCCCACCATTCAGGCAGCAATCGTGGTGTTCAACCCTCAACTCATTGGTGGGGGAGTGTTCAACCAACTCCGATGCCCACAGGTTCTCAGTCTTTGATGATGGGCAGGATGTGTTAATCCCAGCACTGGCATGCGGCCCATTCCATAGACGATGAAGAGTTGACTTGGGACTGAGCGAGTCATTTTGTTGCAGCATTGCTTTGCTGAATGGGAGAGTTGAGTTCTTGGTAGAAGCTTGGTCCTTTGTATGATGTTGACATTTCATTAGCATAAGAGTTGGAGGTGATTTCATTCATTAAGAGCTTTCATTGAAGATATCATTTCTTCAGGGACAACCGCAAAGCCAACAGAAACAATAAAATAATAAAAAAAAATGATAATGATGATAACAGTAATATTAAAATAAAATAAAATGAAATAATGTATTCATCTGTGTGTTTGTTTGAGTGTTGCAATGGCTTTGCACTATTCTGCAGGCAGAGGGAAAGGTGAGAAGCCACAACATTGTTAGTTTTGGCAATCTATGTATTAATAACAGACCGTATTACAAGTATGTAGTGTCTAATCATGTGACCTTTCACTAAACTGGCCAATGAGGGGCACTACGCCTGGGTAGAGTCAATGTGTGTCTGTGTAAATCATTTCTCTGTGTGTAATGATATTCCTGCAGTCTCCCCCTCCCCTTTCCCCCTACACCAAAAGGTACTGTTTGCATTAAAACAAAAGGGGCAAAAGGAGATACAGGCCATCCCCCCCCACGGAAGAGACATCTGTTCACACTATGGCTACGGAGGCTCTGTCTTGTGTGTGTGTGTGTGTGTGTGTGTGTGTGTGTGTGTGTGTGTGTAAACGTCCGAAATGAAAGCATTAAAGTCAAACAACAAGGGAGAAATCTGATTAAAAATAAAAAATAAAAATTAAAAAAAATTAAAACAAAAGGTAAAACTCACCGAAAGCTTGCCGGTTTCATGATCCGAGTTCACATCATACCGAGAATGTATATGCGCATTGCATATACTATTTGTTTATTGGATTTTTCATCATATTTAGGAACTCATTTTCTATAAATAGTACTAACTTATCCAATAATATCTCACTGATATCTTCATCAGTCTGTTTGATCCCCATTATTAGTGTTTTACTCCCTGTAGTCTTCACTACCGTTTATTGGATTAGGTTAGGTTTGGGGTTTTAATCCATTTTGGTCTCAGTGCAGAGGTGAACTCGGTATATGGCACCGGGGTGTTTCGGAAACTTTGGTTGCCTGTCTATTCTATGGTCAGGACCTCACAGGCTGTCCGTGGAGGTGCCTGAACAAAATCAAAGTAAATAATGACTAGCCGTCCTAGATGCCTGAACAAAAATAACCGGAGCCCGAAGAAAAATATAGAGAACTTATAGTATTAAAAAGCAAAGAACTTCAACCATTTGAGCCTTTCTCATTACAGTCTTTACAATACTCGACTGGTTATCGGTCTATCAACACAGAGTTAATATATAAATATATATATATATTTAAAGGCAGCTTTACCTTCGTAGTCCGAATTGGTGTTTGAGGATCAGCCGATGGTTCGTGATCCAGTCTCTGTCCGAGAGGCAGACCACCGCGGGGCAGACCCGGAGTCCCATACCATTAAAAGCTGGCTTTGGGGTTTTAAGCGCGTCCGCTCTCCGGGTACCGGTCCGCGGCCGAAGCCCCTCAGAGCAGAAGATGAATCCTGTTATAGTGACGCCAATTGTTACGGTGAAATTTACGGTTACCTCATCTTTGACTTGGAAACACACTCTGTGGTGATAAATGATGAAGACCAGACAGGAGAGATGATGAAGTAATAAAAAATGATTTAATCTAAACTAAATGAAAAGGTACAAAGCGGGATGGACGAAGCATTGGTCTCTCCTGGCCAGGAGAGAGGGCGCGATGAGCAGGAGAAGAAGAAGAGGCCAAAAGCTCCTTTTCCCACACATTTATACCCCACCGTCCCACCCACCTTCCTCCTTCCACAGACAACAAAAGAAGGGACCAGGGGGGGGGGCAGTGAAAGTTAGATGTGTGTGTGTGTGTGTGTGTGTGTGTGTGTGCGTGTGCGTGTGTGTGTGTGGATGAGTGTGTGTGTGTTGGTGTGTGTGTGGTTGCGTGTGTGTGTGTGTGTGTGTTTGTGTGTGTGTGTGTGGTTGTACGTGTATGTGGTTGTGTGTGTGTGTGTTTTGAGTCTTTTGATATGTATAAGATAAGATGTGTAAAGGAGAATGGCTACCCCCAAGAAGACGAAGAAGAAGAGAAAACAGGCACAGAGTTAAAAAGCAAATTATCCCCTTAATCATACACACATGACAAATATAAATGTATCATTGAACATTATTAGATAATTTGCTACGACACATTCAAATAAGAATCTTCCACTGAAACTCTATGGAATAAAGCTCTGCTGGCCCTGGTAGCTATGAGGGGTGGGGGGTTGAAGGTAGAGGCTTAGATTCACTGGATATGTATGGGAAAACCACTGTTATGTTATAACTTAAGAAAAAGAGGCTCTCTATTGATCAAGAAAAAACATAAAGTTCATTTTGGCTTTTGTTATTCGAATTTTACACACGTCTTAACACACATACACACACACACAATATATTCTTAACCACATTCACACCACTCCTTTATGAGTATCCCGACACATCAAGACAATTTGTATAGTTTTCAGCATTTTTATTGCCATGCATTTTGCAGGGTAAGAATAAGTGTCCTCCATTGAAACTATGTAATAAAGCTCTGCTGACCCTGGTGTCTTGGGGGGGGGGGGGGGGGGTGTCATCCCACTTAAAACCTGTTTTTCTTGTATTTTGACGGTAGATGCTTAGATTTAGTAGATATTTTTGGGAAAACCACTTTCATTTGTCAGGATAACAGTATATCCAAAATATGGGGTTATAATGGTAGTCAATAGGACCAAACTCAAACAGTGTCACTACATTTTATATCTCCTCTTCTATATATCTTGCAAGAAAAGTGATCATGGAATCATGAACATGACAATAAAATAAAGTTCATACAATTAGGATTTAAACTGAATTAGATATTGAGAGTTTAAAACACTGAATAAGCAGAAAGTACACGTTTGGTACCCAAAGGTGCCCCGAGAGTTAAAAGTATGTGTTGGTGAAGCTTTGGTCACACACAGGTGCTGTAGAGCGTGACTTTGTGGCTGATCTCATCCAGCAGCAAACGAACAGCTTCCTCTAGCTGAGCCAGTTCTGCAGCTTTGGTCTCCAGGATCAGCTGATTGGACTCATAAGAACTCTCCAACTCTGGAAAACACAAACACGTGTCCCGGTCAGGGATAAGTTTTTCTCTACTTTTGGTTAGATTATTCTCTATGTGGAGAGTCTGAATCTTTAGTTTGGTACAGTTCTGTGGATGTAGGCCCATTATGTTGTGATGAAATGTTGTGCAGTTGTGTCGTTCACCTCCCAGTCTCTCCAGTTTGATGCTGGTCTGAACCAGTAACTCTTTGGCCTCCAGCTGCAGCTCGTCGGCTCGTCTTCTGGCCTGAAGAACCGCATCTCCTCGTTCCTCCACGTGCTCCTTTACCTGCTCAAATTTATCCTTCACGCCCTCCTCAAACTCCTACACACACACGCACGCACACACACACACACACACACACACACACACACACACACACACACACACACACACACACACACACACACACACACACACACACACACACACACACACACACACACACACACACACACAGAGAGAGAGAGAGAGAGAGAGTGGACCACATCACAGAGCGTTATACAAACCATTATAGAATCTGACTGAGGTCTCTCACAGCTATCAGAAGCTCCTGCGTTCCTTTGGTGTTGTTCTGGGCGAGCTGGATGGCGTCCATGGGGTGTTGATTTTTGCGCGTCTTTATTTTTCTTCCATTTTCAGCTTCCAATATTTGAAAATCTACACCACATAGGAAACTGAAATTTGGTATAGTAATACAGCTCTGCCTACTTTCTCAGAATGTATAAAAACATCTGCTATACATCCTATCTGGTGGACATGCCAGCCCCTTAAAATTGGAAAAAAGTTTTTCGGGGTTTGGGGCTGGAAAAAGTTTGGGCCTTCAGTAAACAACTTTACATATGTCTCAGCTCAATCTGATTTGATCAGCTTTGAGCTATGAACACAAACTTTTCAAATCACTAATGATTAGTTAGATATATGCATTGGTTCTTGGGTGACAGTTTCTTGAAATCTGAAAAAATACTTTTTTTTTTTACTATATTCATTGGCCCATAACTGCAACTGAAAAAAACTTTGTTTTCATTTATAGTATCAATATTACTCTTTCATGGGATATAAACAATTTCTCTTTATGCAACTTCTTAATTTTTACTTTGGACCACCACTTCGGGTTATTTCACCACTCTCAAATATTGAAAATTCTTTACATAAGGTCATTGTAGCTTGCCTCTGTTTCTTATAATCATTTATTCTTTATTAATTTTTCATTATGTATATTCTGACAGAGTATATGAAGCTGTATTACTATACCAAATTTCAGTTTCCTATGTGATGTAGTTCCCGAGATATCGGAAGCTGAAAATGGAAGAAAAATAAAGACCCACGAAAATCAACACATACCCCCCTCACTATATTGGCCATGTTTCAAAAAGTGTTCAACTAATCAAACTAAAAACTTACAGTGTGCTTATTGAATAATCACTGAACAATTGGTAAAAAATTGTGAATTTTTTGAGAACAAAATGCATGGGTCAGTTGTGAAATTAAATTTTTTAAAAATTTTTTCTTGTCATTAAAATGTTTGATAAAAATACTCCATTATTACTCTTTGAAGTCTATCCTAAAACACATGTTATGATGTAATTATTCTACCTGGCGACTTCAGCCTGCCTCAGCAGAACCTCGGCCTCTTTGATGTCCGCGGCGCTCTGGTTGAGGATGCTCTCCACGCTAGTTAGCGTAGCCACTTTGTCCCTGATCTCCTTGGTGAGCTCCTGTAGCTTTTCTGTGGAGGTGGGCATCTCTAGGGCCAGCACCTCGTTGGACACCGCCTCGATGACAGACACGTCAGCTTTGTCGTCTGCGCGATAAGAACCCAGAGAGGTGAGAGAACGTCTCCATCAACAAAATGATTTGTATGTGATTTTCTTGCATTAAAATGTACATGTTTAGTGTATTTTTCTGTTTTGTGTGTTGTCCTCACTGGTGAGGAGGTCTCTGATCTCCCTGATGAGGTCACGGAGCTGCTCGTTGCTCTGCTCCACTCTCTCTCTGCTGCGGTTGGATTTGATCAGCACTTCCATGGCATTGGCCTTTGCATCATTTGCACGATTTTTGGCCTCCCAGACCTGAAAAATTTTAAATAAAGGACATTTTCACACACTTTTGAACTTGGGCTGTGTTTGAAATTGCACACTAATGAAATATACACCACAAATTCAATGAGTATATACTGTCTACTATATACTAATAGTTTGATAAGGATAATGATTGTTCCCACTGAAGTATACTTCCAAGTTTCCTAAGATGTATTTCGAACTTAGAACGACAAAAATCTGAAGCACACTGAGGCTAAATATCTCTATTCGCCATCTTTGAAAGTTCTAAAAGTATTTTTTTTTACATTTTCTTTTAATTTTAGAAAGATCACATTGTCATAACGCGTTACAGATAGTCAAATGCACATGCGACTGCATCAATGCGGCGTGGCATGGAGGCGATCAACCTGTGGCACTGCTCAGGCGTAATGGAAGCCCAGGTTGCTTTGATAGCAGGTCATCTGCATTGTTGGGTCTGGTGTCTCTCGCCTTCCTCTGGACAATAGCCCATAAATTCTTTATGGGGTTCAGGTCAGGCCAGTTTACTGGTCAGCTAAGCACAGTAACACCATGGTCATTGAACCAGCTTTTGGGACCTTTGGCAGTGTGTGCAGGTGTCAAGTCCTGCTGGCAGGTCATTTGGTCATTCGGTGCCTTAAAGGGGACATATCATGCGAAATCCACTTTTTTAGCCCTTAAATGCATATTGTTGTATATTTAGAGTGTTTAGAAGTACAGAAAAGTTCAAATTAGTCTCTTCAGGTGCTCCATTGTTATCTTTATATTCTGTTTTGGTCATATTTTTCAATTTGTTTCGATTTTTCGATTCTCTATTAAATTTTTTGAACAATAACGTCACAGTATTTGCAGCGGAACTGCCAAATTAGGACATCGACTCCAGGTCCAACACTTCGAGCAATCCGCCATTTTTATTTCTCGCTTTTATTTTGTAGTCCAAGCTCAAGGATGCCAAAGTTACGAGAGGATATGTCAAAATGTTCGGTTGTTGGATGTAGTAACCCACACGCTTCATTACACCGTCTCCCAGCACTAGAACCTTTTCGAAGTGCCTGGTTGAGTTTTATTTTTCACGGAAATGTACCCACATCTGTGGGTAAGGTCATTTTTGTGTAAGCGAAGCACTTCAAGGATGACTGCTTCTGCAACCTCCGCCAGTATAAAGAAGGATTTGCCGAAAGACTTCGTCTGATTGAGGGGTCAATTCCTTCTATCTTTGGAGATGACGAACAGAGCACTTCGGTAAGCTGTAAATAACGCTAAAAAATGTGATAAGACGTCCCTGTCATTGTTTTGTTAGCATTAGCAGTTGCACCGTCTTCATATGTTAGCGCTGTGTGCTCATTTTAGATCCTTGATGATATGGCCCACGTGATTTAATTTAAGTCTAAAGTTTTCATTAGTCATTTCATTTTGCCGTTTTTGTCTCCGAAAAGACTGTATTAAAATGCATTTCGTGACGATAGTTTGGCGCTAGCATTAGCTCGGTGCTTGCGTTCGCTCACTTGTTAGGGTTCTGCAGGTTCATCATCTTCATTTTCATCTCGCTCCGCCGGGTCAGACTCTGGCTCGAACATGTAAAGCTGGAGGGACAAGTCTTCCGTTGTTGACATTTTGTAAATAACATGTGAATAAACATTTTCTGCGCCACGAGACAATCGTATCTCTTCTATCAAACTACAAAAATGGCCGAACAGTTGGAGTTGAACGTAGTGTCACCTCTAAAACCTGGAGAGGGGGCGGGGTATGAAATGTCTCATTTGCATTTAAAGAGGCCGCACCAAAACGAGTTGCTCTCAGAAGCACATCAGAAAAGGCCTGTGGAGCTATAATAATGAGGAATTCAGACGCAAGCATTGCAGTTCTGCTTTATATAGACCACAACTGTATGATTTATATGTAAAAAAAGGAAGGACTTAAATGCATGATATGTCTCCTTTAAGCAAAAGTAAAATAAAATAAATATGGGCAGAAGATTAGCAAGTATAGTTATAGACTTTTAATATTAATATTCAATTAAAGGTGCAGTCTGCAACTCTTATAAAAGTGACTTTTTGTCATATTTGCTAAAGCTGTCACTATGTAAGGACAGGTTTGTGTGAAAAAAACAGACTCATTGAGTCCCCTCTGCTGCTCCTACAGCCTTTTGCATATTGCCAGAATGCACAGCCACCGAGCAAAAAGAACAAATCAGAGCCAGGGTTGTGTTTGATGGGTTGTCTGACAGTTGTAGCTCACAGTCCCCGCCCCTTTCCCGGGGCTGGAGCATCAAATTTTTTTACAGTATATGGTCTGGAGGAGTAGAAGATGGAATTAGCGACTTTTTCTGCTTGAAAGGTAATTACTGCTACTTGATTTACATTGATTTGTAAACAACACAGAAATCTGTGGTGCATGTGTTGTTTGTGTGCGTGCAGCAGCCTCCATGTGGGCTGCTGCACGCACACAAACAACGCATGCAAACCCTAAACTCTGCTGCGATCATTAGTTATCACCTTATATTGTGTTCAAGTGTTCTATTTTCTGTGAATTTTGTTTTAAATAATTTATTTGAGGTTGAAAAATGGGACTTTACACTTTTAAGGCTTTAAGTTGTGACTTTTCATTTCTGCTGTCTCATGTCTCCTGCTCTCTTCTCGAGGTCAGCCACATGCTTCCCAAAACACATCTTATCCCTCAAGGCTAGACGCAAAGGCACCCTTTTGGTGAGAGACACACACACACTCACATAGTCACACATACACATCCATTTACACACATTCACATCATACACACACACACACCTATGCACATCTGACTATCACCCCCGATACCGGGAGCGCCATCTCCGAACGAACAGAACAAACTGACTTGAACTCCTCCCTGTTGCTTCTTTCTTATCTGTCGGGGGGTAGGACGGTTAAACGGTGTAGAAATGTGTGTGTGAAGAACTTTTTAAGCAGTCTTGCTTTTTCCTCTGCCCCGGAGCCTTTTGACCATCCTTGTTGTGGGCTGCCTTTCATTCTTACAGGATGGAAGCTTCTTTGTACTCTTTTCATTTAGTTTTATAATAAATCTTTTTTATATAAAATCATCATGCTTCGACTGGAGTCCATCATTCAATGAGAACAATAAATCGTGTCTCCAAATGAGGTCAACCGCAAATTTTTATTGCTTTATTTTTTTTATTGACTTTGCTTGTTTCTTAGTTGTGTGCTGTCCATCAGATTAGGTGGACTGTATCTAGATTCAGGTGAGGCTGCTGCATCTGTGTGGGTCAGCATGTCATAGGGCCACGCCGGCTTTCACAACATCCACCGTCTTGTCAGGGTGGAATTCCATAAGATGCCCCAGGATTCTCCATCGGGCAGCCAGTACCTCAAAGCTGTTCTCAATCACCCGTTGGGCTCGTGAGCGCCGGGAGTTGTACACTTTCAGTGCATCATCAAGGTTGACTGAAAAAAAAAAAAAGAAATATACACATTAACACAAATACTTTCAAACTATTTATTAATCACATTAAAATAAATTCTGTACCTGGGTAGGGCCGCATCTGGTTCACCTGGAGTGGAAATGCTGCATCTCAGAGGAAAACATGTGGGTCAGCAGTGTTGGTGCCAGGTAAGTTCACAGGTGGTAGTAGCTCAAGAGCCCCCTGTAAAAGTCTTGAACCATGTTGACTGTCCTTAAAAATTCCCCCATCACTCGCTTGACCATATGAGACAATGTCCACCATGGTGAAACGGTACTTTGCATCACAGATTGCCATCAACACAATCAAATGAGTTCCCTTATAATTAAAGTCGTCACTTTCTGCATGCTTCCTGTCAACACTTCCCAAATGGTAAGGGAAATTCCAGATCCTCCAAAACTCATGTGAAATGTTTACAAACTCACTGCCTTTGGGTGAGGAAACAAAATCTGTTTTGTGGGCTTTCCAGATGGCCTGGTAAACCTAACCTAAAACTGTTGTCAACTGCAACTTGTAACTGGCAGCAACAATTTTCTGGCTCGCTCCAGAAGTGAGGATTCTCAGAGTAACAGCCAATCTCTCCTCTAGGCTGACCGGACTTTGATGGGTCCTTGCATGCAACAAAAATGGCTCAATCCGATGCAGCAGGTCGTCGAAGGGGTGCGTGAACATCCAAAAGTAGCTGAAGTGGATTTCTTCATCTACAGCCCATCCATCCATCCATTTTCATACCCGCTTATTCCCGTTTAACAGGGTCGCGGGGGTCTGCCAGTGCCAATCTCCGGCTCTCATAGGGCGCTGGGCGGGGGTACACCCTGGACAGGGCGCCAGTCCATCACAGGGCAACACAGACACAGACAACCATTCAATCTCTCATTCACTCCTATGGGCAATGTAGAGACTCCAATCAACCTTACAGTCATGTTTTTGGATTGTGGGAGGAAGCCGGAGTACCCGGAGGAAACCCACGCAGCACGGGGAGAACATGCAAACTCCACACAGAAAGGACCCAAGTCCACCCCAGGGCTTGAACCCACGACCTTCTTGCTGTGAGGCGGACGTGCTAACCACTATCGGTCTCATGAGCTGGCTGCACTCTCCATGCAGTTGCATGTAACGGGCGCACACACCATCTTCTTTTACGACGGGGCTTTTGTCTGGTCAATAACCACAAACAATTCCTGCTCCCTCCTCTGTGCCTGACTTGCTGCTGCCATTGTTGAAGAAGACTGGTGCCCTGTCCAGGGTGTGCAACCGATGACAGCTCAAATGTGCAAACATGAGCCTTCACATATTAGGTTATGGTGAAGATCGGAGAAGTAATTTTTCTATTTCATGATGATTTTTTTTTTCTATTAATAAAAATTTAGTCCTGGTTTTAAAATTCCTGGTTCTTAGAGGAAGCCGTTTTGTATCTCAGAAGCTTCTGGAGGGATGGAAGGAGAACCCCTTGTTGAATCGCTCTTAAAATCTGTTTTTAAATCGTTTCCACATAGATTTTTTCTTAGGTTGGCTTGCATCCTCTTGTTTTGGATATATTAGACTCTTTTCTTCTGACTTTTCTTGACTCAGTCGTTCCTCCAGATATTTTTTCAGTTTATTGTGTGTTTCTTGAAGCTCTGCGAGGTCTTTTTTCATGGACAAAAGTATTGTTTGCTGCTGCATTTGTTCAACCTGCATGCTCCAAAATTGAGGAAGATCTTCTCGTAGGCTCTGGATCTCTTTGTGTAGAGATGCCATTACTGCGACATGGTTGTTACTGTCAGTAGCAGGCTGTGCTGCTTCACTACTAACGTTTTCAGGAGACACAGCTGTTATCTCTGGAACACCGCTAACGTTTTCAGGAGACACAGTTGTTATCTCGGAAACACCGCTAATGTTTTCAGGAGAGACAGTTGTTATTTCGGAAACACCGCTAACGTTTTCAGGAGACACAGCTGTTATCTTTGAAACACCGCTAATGTTTTCGGGAGACACAGTTGTTATCTCGGAAACACCGCTAACGTTTTCAGGAGAGACAGTTGTTATTTCGGAAACACCGCTAATGTTTTCAGGAGACACGGTTGTTATCCCTGGAACACCGCTAATGTTTTCAGGAGACACAGCTGTTATCTCTGGAACACCGCTAATGTTTTCAGGAGACACAGCTGTTATCTCTGGAACACCGCTAATGTTTTCAGGAGACACAGCTGTTATCTCTGGAACACCGCTAATGTTTTCAGGAGACACAGATGTTATCTCTGGAACACCGCTAATGTTTTCAGGAGACACGGCTGTTATCTCTGGAACACCGCTAATGTTTTCAGGAGACACGGTTGTTATCTCTGGAACACCGCTAATGTTTTCAGGAGACACGGTTGTTATCTCTGGAACACCGCTAATGTTTTCAGGAGACACGGTTGTTATCTCTGGAACACCGCTAATGTTTTCAGGAGACACGGTTGTTATCTCTGGAACACCGCGAATGTTTTCAGGAGACGCGGTTGTTATCTCTGGAACACCGCTAATGTTTTCAGGAGACATGTTTGTTATCTCTGGAACACCGCTAACGTTTTCAGGAGACACAGTTATTTCGGAAACACTGCTAATGTTTTCAGGAGACACGGTTGTTATCTCTGGAACACCGCTAATGTTTTCAGGAGACACGGTTGTTATCTCTGGAACACCGCTAATGTTTTCAGGAGACATGTTTGTTATCTCTGGAACACCGCTAATGTTTTCAGAAGACACAGTTATTTCGGAAACACTGCTAATGTTTTCAGGAGACACGGTTGTTATCTCTGGAACACCGCTAATGTTTTCAGGAGACACGGTTGTTATCTCTGGAACACCGCTAATGTTTTCAGGAGACACGGTTGTTATCTCTGGAACACCGCTAATGTTTTCAGGAGACACAGTTGTTATCTCTGGAACACCGCGAATGTTTTCAGGAGACATGGTTGTTATCTCTGGAACACCGCTAATGTTTTCAGAAGACACAGCTGTTATCTCTGAAATAATGGAGGGGGCAGATGTTATACGCTTTACTTCTTTCTGCTCCTTTTCAATCAACTTTTTTTTTCTTTTTTCACAAAAGAAATAAACAAGACAAAAACAAAAAAGAAAAAGAAAAAAGACAAAAACAAGACTAGCTAGTTGTTCACTATAAGCAAAATCTGTGATCACAGAATCTCTGAATACCTCGTCTCTAAACTCTTCCATATTTTTACTCACAGACTGAAAGCCGAGGATGTTGAAGAGCATGGTAATCGGGTTTGTTATATCAGAAAAAGCCATTTTTGCATGCAACTTGTTACTTCTTTGTACCTTGTTGTTGCTCTTGGTTAAAGACGTGTGTCGTGTTCATATGCTACCTCTTCTTTTTATCTTGGCAAAAAAGAGGCTCGAAGGCAGGGTTCCATTGATGGCGTCATAGAGGCGGTGTGGTTGGACCGCGGAGCGCGAGGGAGATAGAAACTAATCACCGGTAAAAACTCCAGAAAACAATCACCAGGAATAAATATTGACTCCCTGGTAAAGATAGTAGCTCTAACAACTGGTAAAATGATAAACTGGCGATATTACAACCTGTGCAGCGGTATGGGGACACATATACTCCGCCTCTGGGTCCTAGTGCCTGCTGGTCGGTGGAGCCTGTTCTGTTTACCGAGCCATACGTGTCAAGTATCCCGTTTTGGCCGGGAAACTCCCGCATTTTACCCCTCTTTCCCGCCATCTTCCCGTATTAGCATTTCCCGTAAATATCCCGTATTTTAATGTAATAAATGAAAGATGCCTCACTAAACTGAACGCCGTCACTAGCCTCGCGAGAACTGCCTTGTGAAATGGCCTGGCTTGGTGGCAGTTCTCGCGAGATTAGTGCTGACAGCGGCAACAAACCCGGAAGCAACTCAGAAGAGAGATGAATGAATGAAGACGTTCTGGCGAAAAAAACAAAGAACTGGTGTAAATATGTTGTGAAATGTGACAGAGAGTTTATCTTCCCAAAGAGCATCAGGATGTGACACAGTTACACGTTCTGTTAGATTAATAACTAGATTTTAACGTCTACTACAGCGGAAGTCACCATGAAAAATCAGCCAATCACAAGCTCCACAAATATGCACTGCTTTATAAAGTGTTAAAGAACATAAAGTCTATAATAAATGTGTCTATAATAAGTCATTAGTGAATACCAGAGAACCACATGAGTGAGCATGAGAAATTATAATAAAATATATAATGAAAATAAAATGTTAATGTCTAACTTAAAGACAAACAATGTGAAATTAATAATAAATATGCAATGTGTTGACTTGTATATAAACTGTAAGTATATTTAATAAACACATGTGCTTCATATACACGTTTATGTTTTTATTTAGTCTGTTAGAGCTGGGCGATATATCGAGATTCAAAATGTATCGAGTTTTCTATTTTGGCGATATAGAAAACTATATTATTTCATATATATATATATCTTATGTATCAAAATACTAGTTTTAGGAGTCGCTGCTTTTACTTCTCAGAACAACATGTAAAGCTCAGTTAGATGATTAATGAGTGCACATATTGTGCAGCTGTAATAAATGTTCCTGTGTAGCATTTAGCATCAGCAAATTTAACCCAAAATTGTCTTTCTGTCAGACTTTTTTCGATAAAATTATCTAGATTTATATTGTATATCACCATTTTGAGGAAAATATATTGAGATATGAGTTTTGGTCCATCTTGCCCAGCCCTAGTAGGAATGTTCACAGCATTTTAATGTTAATAAAGGTCGACCTACCAGACTCTAATCACATAATTGTATTTAGTAAGTGGTTGACAAGTGGGTATTTTTTAGATTTATTGTACACTTGTCTTGTTGAGCGGGTGGGACGGCTCGTAGTGGGCGCCAGAAAATTTATTTTCAAATTCAAAACTTGACAGGTATGTACCGAAGTCCGTGTGTGTTTAATAAGTCTGTGTGTGTTTATTAAGTCCGTGTGAAAGTCCGCATGTTTATGCCTCTGTCCATCCACTCTTTTCATTATATCCATGTCTTTTAAGGCTTTTATTAAATAGTGTCGGCTGTAGTCCGGGCAGCCGCCATCTTGGATTATGTCGTCACCAGCGCGTCAGCGCCGCAAGTCGCACAAGCACAGAATGACTCAAATAACTGTAAAGAGATCTTATATTAGTCTATTTTCTTTTAAAGTGGTGTTTTTTTTGTGGCTTTAGACTCCAATTACATTTATGTATATAATATGTTACCCCCAATATAAACAGGTTCATAATATAACTATTTTTATAGTTTCTGTTTCCACTGTATCCATAATAATAATAATATGGATACAGTGGAACTAAAACATTATCTTGTGAAATCTGTGACCTGTTGACCTGCACAACTCAAAGAATCAGAATCGAGAATCATTATTTCTTGGCAGAAATGCTTTTAAACACTTGCTGTACATTCAGCTGACATAAAAATCTTGTTTTCAAATATGTAGAATAATTGTGAATTTAGCAGTAGCAGTAGTAGTTTTAATATTTTAGTTCATTTTTTGCAGACACCTTTTTTGTCCGTCAAATGTATTTAAAAGAAACTGAAATTAAAGGGAGAATTATATTTAACTGTCGAACCTTGTCATAATTTTATTTATTTATATATTTTTTTAAATTGGAAAAAAAAAAAAATGTTTGGTCTCGGCTTGTCTCGGTCTTGGTCTTGACTCGGTCTCGGCTCCTGAAAGTCTTGGTCTTGTCTTGGTCTCAGTGCATTCTGGTCTCGGATAGTGTGGTCTTGAACACAACACTAGTCTGCAGACACCTGAGGGTCTGCACGCACACTCGACTCAAGGTTTCGCCACGTCCTGGTCCTTGTTCAGGAGAGTGTCTGATTTTACATGCTGGATATTTCTACTGTCCTGACTGATAACGAACTCTGCCTTGCGGGCTGGTATTCGCTCAATAAGCATGCCTGCAATACGGGAGTTGCCATATCCCATAGTGAGACATCTCACAAAATATTATGAAATAGAACTTTAGGTTATGCATATAACCTCGGTTCTATGAGTAATATGAGTGAGATGTTTCACCAGACGACTGTTCCTGCTTGAACGAGTGAGAAGAGGTGCTTATTTTGAATGAGGAACTGTACATCCGCCCTCCCTCTTATAGAGGGTGAGAGCGTCCCTGGCGTGTGGACAGTAATTTCCAGCCAATCAGGGCTTGACGGATTGAGGAAAGTGCTTTTGAGGGCTACAGGGAGTGTGTATCCCATAGTGAGACATCTCACTCATATTACTTATAGAACCGGGGTTATATACATAACCTAAAGTTCTATTTCATAATATTTCGCAGTGTTCCAATGACGTCATAGGCCAGTGGTTCCCAAACTGGGGGGCGCGTGAAGTTGTGATGTTGGGGGGGGAGGGGGGCCTTGCTGAACCTCTTTATTAATAAAGAGCTTTATGACATTCAAATAAGAATCTTCCACTGAAACTCTATGGAATAAAGCTCTGCTGGCCCTGGTAGCTATGAGGGGTGGGGGGTTGAAGGTAGAGGCTTAGATTCACTGGATATGTATGGGAAAACCACTGTTATGTTATAACTTAAGAAAAAGAGGCTCTCTATTGATCAAGAAAAAACATAAAGTTCATTTTGGCTTTTGTTATTCGAATTTTACACACGTCTTAACACACATACACACACACACACAATATATCATCATCCCACTTAAAACCTGTTTTTCTTGTATTTTGACGGTAGATGCTTAGATTTAGTAGATATTTTTGGGAAAACCACTTTCATTTGTCAGGATAACAGTATATCCAAAATATGGGGTTATAATGGTAGTCAATAGGACCAAACTCAAACAGTGTCACTACATTTTATATCTCCTCTTCTATATATCTTGCAAGAAAAGTGATCATGGAATCATGAACATGACAATAAAATAAAGTTCATACAATTAGGATTTAAACTGAATTAGATATTGAGAGTTTAAAACACTGAATAAGCAGAAAGTACACGTTTGGTACCCAAAGGTGCCCCGAGAGTTAAAAGTATGTGTTGGTGAAGCTTTGGTCACACACAGGTGCTGTAGAGCGTGACTTTGTGGCTGATCTCATCCAGCAGCAAACGAACAGCTTCCTCTAGCTGAGCCAGTTCTGCAGCTTTGGTCTCCAGGATCAGCTGATTGGACTCATAAGAACCCTCCAACTCTGGAAAACACAAACACGTGTCCCGGTCAGGGATGAGTTTTTCTCTACTTTTGGTTAGATTATTCTCTATGTGGAGAGTCTGAATCTTTAGTTTGGTACAGTTCTGTGGATGTAGGCCCATTATGTTGTGATGAAATGTTGTGCAGTTGTGTCGTTCACCTCCCAGTCTCTCCAGTTTGATGCTGGTCTGAACCAGTAACTCTTTGGCCTCCAGCTGCAGCTCGTCGGCTCGTCTTCTGGCCTGAAGAACCGCATCTCCTCGATCCTCCACGTGCTCCTTTACCTGCCCAAATTTATCCTTCACGCCCTCCTCAAACTCCTACACACACACGCACGCGCACACACACACACACACACACCAGACACACACACACACACACACACACATCCACACACACACACATCCACACACACACACACACACACACACACACACACACACACACACACACAGAGAGAGAGAGAGAGTGGACCACGTCACAGAGCGTTATACAAACCATTATAGAATCTGACTGAGGTCTCTCACAGCTATCAGAAGCTCCTGCGTTCCTTTGGTGTTGTTCTGGGCGAGCTGGATGGCGTCCATGGGGTGTTGATTTTTGCGCGTCTTTATTTTTCTTCCATTTTCAGCTTCCAATATTTGAAAATCTACACCACATAGGAAACTGAAATTTGGTATAGTAATACAGCTCTGCCTGCTTTCTCAGAATGTATAAAAACATCTGCTATACATCCTATCTGGTGGACATGCCAGCCCCTTAAAATTGGAAAAAAGTTTTTCGGGGTTTGGGGCTGGAAAAAGTTTGGGCCTTCAGTAAACAACTTTACATATGTCTCAGCTCAATCTGATTTGATCAGCTTTGAGCTATGAACACAAACTTTTCAAATCACTAATGATTAGTTAGATATATGCATTGGTTCTTGGGTGACAGTTTCTTGAAATCCGAAAAAATACTTTTTTTTTTACTATATTCATTGGCCCATAACTGCAACTGAAAAAAATCTGATCTTTGTTTTCATTTATAGTATCAATATTACTCTTTCATGGGATATAAACAATTTCTCTTTATGCAACTTCTTAATTTTTACTTTGGACCACCACTTCGGGTTATTTCACCACTCTCAAATATTGAAAATTCTTTACATAAGGTCATTGTAGCTTGCCTCTGTTTCTTATAATCATTTATTCTTTATTAATTTTTCATTATGTATATTCTGACAGAGTATATGAAGCTGTATTACTATACCAAATTTCAGTTTCCTATGTGATGTAGTTCCCGAGATATCGGAAGCTGAAAATGGAAGAAAAATAAAGACCCACGAAAATCAACACATACCCCCCTCACTATATTGGCCATGTTTCAAAAAGTGTTCAACTAATCAAACTAAAAACTTACAGTGTGCTTATTGAATAATCACTGAACAATTGGTAAAAAATTGTGAATTTTTTGAGAACAAAATGCATGGGTCAGTTGTGAAATTAAATTTTTTTTACATTTTTTCTTGTCATTAAAATGTTTGATAAAAATACTCCATTATTACTCTTTGAAGTCTATCCTAAAACACATGTTATGATGTAATTATTCTACCTGGCGACTTCAGCCTGCCTCAGCAGAACCTCGGCCTCTTTGATGTCCGCGGCGCTCTGGTTGAGGATGCTCTCCACGCTAGTTAGCGTAGCCACTTTGTCCCTGATCTCCTTGGTGAGCTCCTGTAGCTTTTCTGTGGAGGTGGGCATCTCTAGGGCCAGCACCTCGTTGGACACCGCCTCGATGACAGACACGTCAGCTTTGTCGTCTGCGCCATAAGAACCCAGAGAGGTGAGAGAACGTCTCCATCAACAAAATGATTTGTATGTGATTTTCTTGCATTAAAATGTACATGTTTAGTGTATTTTTCTGTTTTGTGTGTTGTCCTCACTGGTGAGGAGGTCTCTGATCTCCCTGATGAGGTCACGGAGCTGCTCGTTGCTCTGCTCCACTCTCTCTCTGCTGCGGTTGGATTTGATCAGCACTTCCATGGCATTGGCCTTTGCATCATTTGCACAATTTTTGGCCTCCCAGACCTGAAAAATTTTAAATAAAGGACATTTTCACACACTTTTGAACTTGGGCTGTGTTTGAAATTGCACACTAATGTAATATACACCACAAATTCAATGAGTATATACTGTCTACTATATACTAATAGTTTGATAAGGATAATGATTGTTCCCACTGAAGTATACTTCCAAGTTTCCTAAGATGTATTTCGAACTTAGAACGACAAAAATCTGAAGCACACTGAGGCTAAATATCTCTATTCGCCATCTTTGAAAGTTCTAAAAGTATTTTTTTTTTACATTTTCTTTTAATTTTAGAAAGATCACATTGTCATAACGCGTTACAGATAGTCAAATGCACATGCGACTGCATCAATGCGGCGTGGCATGGAGGCGATCAACCTGTGCCACTGCTCAGGCGTAATGGAAGCCCAGGTTGCTTTGATAGCAGGTCATCTGCATTGTTGGGGGTCTGGTGTCTCTCGCCTTCCTCTGGACAATAGCCATAAATTCTTTATGGGGTTTCAGGTCAGGCCAGTTACTGGTCAGCTAAGCACAGTAACACCATGGTCATTGAACCAGCTTTTGGGACCTTTGGCAGTGTGTGCAGGTGTCAAGTCCTGCTGGCAGGTCATTTGGTCATTCGGTGCCTTAAAGGGGACATATCATGCGAAATCCACTTTTTAGCCCTTAAATGCATATTGTTGTATATTAGAGGTTTAGAAGTACAGAAAAGTTCAAATTAGTCTCTTCAGGTGCTCCATTGTTATCTTTATATTCTGTTTTGGTCATATTTTTCAATCTGTTTCGATTTTTCGATTCTCTATTACATTTTTTGAACAATAACGTCACAGTATTTGCAGCGGAACTGCCAAATTAGGACATCGACTCCAGGTCCAACACTTCGAGCAATCCGCCATTTTTATTTCTCGCTTTTATTTGTAGTCCAAGCTCAAGGATGCCAAAGTTACGAGAGGATATGTCAAAATGTTCGGTTGTTGGATGTAGTAACCCACACGCTTCATTACACCGTCTCCCAGCACTAGAACCTTTTCGAAGTGCCTGGTTGAGTTTTATTTTTCACGGAAATGTACCACATCTGTGGGTAAGGTCATTTTTGTGTAAGCGAAGCACTTCAAGGATGACTGCTTCTGCAACCTCCGCCAGTATAAAGAAGGATTTGCCGAAAGACTCGTCTGATTGAGGGGTCAATTCCTTCTATCTTTGGAGATGAAGAACAGAGCACTTCGGTAAGCTGTAAATAACGCTAAAAAAATGTGATAAGACGTCCCTGTCATTGTTTTGTTAGCATTAGCAGTTGCACCGTCTTCATATGTTAGCGCTGTGTGCTCATTTTAGATCCTTGATGATATGGCCCACGTGATTTAATTTAAGTCTAAAGTTTTCATTAGTCATTTCATTTTGCCGTTTTTGTCTCCGAAAAGACTGTATTAAAATGCATTTCGTGACGATAGTTTGGCGCTAGCATTAGCTCGGTGCTTGCGTTCGCTCACTTGTTAGGGTTCTGCAGGTTAATCATCTTCATTTTCATCTCGCTCCGCCGGGTCAGACTCTGGCTCGAACATGTAAAGCTGGAGGGACAAGTCTTCCGTTGTTGACATTTTGTAAATAACATGTGAATAAACATTTTCTGCGCCACGAGACAATCGTATCTCTTCTATCAAACTACAAAAATGGCCGAACAGTTGGAGTTGAACGGAGTGTCACCTCTAAAACCTGGAGAGCGGGCGGGGTATGAAATGTCTCATTTGCATTTAAAGAGGCCGCACCAAAACGAGTTGCTCTCAGAAGCACATCAGAAAAGGCCTGTGGAGCTATAATAATGAGGAATTCAGACGCAAGCATTGCAGTTCTGCTTTATATAGACCACAACTGTATGATTTATATGTAAAAAAGGAAGGACTTAAATGCATGATATGTCTCCTTTAAGCAAAAGTAAAATAAAATAAATATGGGCAGAAGATTAGCAAGTATAGTTATAGACTTTTAATATTAATATTCAATTAAAGGTGCAGTCTGCAACTCTTATAAAAGTGACTTTTTGTCATATTTGCTAAAGCTGTCACTATGTAAGGACAGGTTTGTGTGAAAAAAACAGACTCATTGAGTCCCCTCTGCTGATCCTACAGCCTTTTGCATATTGCCAGAATGCACAGCCACCGAGCAAAAAGAACCAATCAGAGCCAGGGTTGTGTTTGATGGGTTGTCTGACAGTTGTAGCTCACAGTCCCCGCCCCTTTCCCGGGGCTGGAGCATCAAATTTTTTTACAGTATATGGTCTGGAGGAGTAGAAGATGGAATTAGCGACTTTTTCTGCTTGAAAGGTAATTACTGCTACTTGATTTACATTGATTTGTAAACAACACAGAACTCTGTGGTGCATGTGTTGTTTGTGTGCGTGCAGCAGCCTCCATGTGGGCTGCTGCACGCACACAAACAACGCATGCAAACCCTAAACTCTGCTGCGATCATTAGTTATCACCTTATATTGTGTTCAAGTGTTCTATTTTCTGTGAATTTTGTTTTAAATAATTTATTTGAGGTTGAAAAATGGGACTTTACACTTTACACTTTTAAGGCTTTAAGTTGTGACTTTTCATTTCTGCTGTCTCATGTCTCCTGCTCTCTTCTCGAGGTCAGCCACATGCTTCCCAAAACACATCTTATCCCTCAAGGCTAGACGCAAAGGCACCCTTTTGGTGAGAGACACACACACACTCACATAGTCACACATACACATCCATTTACACACATTCACATCATACACACACACACACACCTATGCACATCTGACTATCACCCCCGATACCGGGAGCGCCATCTCCGAACGAACAGAACAAACTGACTTGACCTCCTCCCTGTTGCTTCTTTCTTATCTGTCGGGGGGTAGGACGGTTAAACGGTGTAGAAATGTGTGTGTGAAGAACTTTTTAAGCAGTCTTGCTTTTTCCTCTGCCCCGGAGCCTTTTGACCATCCTTGTTGTGGGCTGCCTTTCATTCTTACAGGATGGAAGCTTCTTTGTACTCTTTTCATTTAGTTTTATAATAAATCTTTTTTATATAAAATCATCATGCTTCGACTGGAGTCCATCATTCAATGAGAACAATAAATCGTGTCTCCAAATGAGGTCAACCGCAAATTTTTATTGCTTTATTTTTTTTATTGACTTTGCTTGTTTCTTAGTTGTGTGCTGTCCATCAGATTAGGTGGAATGTATCTAGATTCAGGTGAGGCTGCTGCATCTGTGTGGGTCAGCATGTCATAGGGCCACGCCGGCTTTCACAACATCCACCGTCTTGTCAGGGTGGAATTCCATAAGAAGCCCCAGGATTCTCCATCGGGCAGCCAGTACCTCAAAGCTGTTCTCAATCACCCGTTGGGCTCGTGAGCGCCGGGAGTTGTACACTTTCAGTGCATCATCAAGGTTGACTGAAAAAAAAAAAAAGAAATATACACATTAACACAAATACTTTCAAACTATTTATTAATCACATTAAAATAAATTCTGTACCTGGGTAGGGCCGCATCTGGTTCACCTGGAGTGGAAATGCTGCATCTCAGAGGAAAACATGTGGGTCAGCAGTGTTGGTGCCAGGTAAGTTCACAGGTGGTAGTAGCTCAAGAGCCCCCTGTAAAAGTCTTGAACCATGTTGACTGTCCTTAAAAATTCCCCCATCACTCGCTTGACCATATGAGACAATGTCCACCATGGTGAAACGGTACTTTGCATCACAGATTGCCATCAACACAATCAAATGAGTTCCCTTATAATTAAAGTCGTCACTTTCTGCATCTGGTGGGGCTTTGATCTGCATGCTTCCTGTCAACACTTCCCAAATGGTAAGGGAAATTCCAGATCCTCCAAAACTCATGTGAAATGTTTACAAACTCACTGCCTTTGGGTGAGGAAACAAAATCTGTTTTGTGGGCTTTCCAGATGGCCTGGTAAACCTAACCTAAAACTGTTGTCAACTGCAACTTATAACTGGCAGCAACAATTTTCTGGCTCGCTCCAGAAGTGAGGATTCTCAGAGTAACAGCCAATCTCTCCTCTAGGCTGACCGGACTTTGATGGGTCCTTGCATGCAACAAAAATGGCTCAATCCGATGCAGCAGGTCGTCGAAGGGGTGCGTGAACATCAAAAAGTAGCTGAAGTGGATTTCTTCATCTACAGCCCATCCATCCATCCATTTTCATACCCGCTTATTCCCGTTTAACAGGGTCGCGGGGGTCTGCCAGTGCCAATCTCCGGCTCTCATAGGGTGCTGGGCGGGGGGTACACCCTGGACAGGGCGCCAGTCCATCACAGGGCAACACAGACAACCATTCACTCTCTCATTCACTCCTATGGGCAATGTAGAGACTCCAATCAACCTTACAGTCACGTTTTTGGATTGTGGGAGGAAGCCGGAGTACCCGGAGGAAACCCACGCGGCACGGGGAGAACATGCAAACTCCACACAGAAAGGACCCAAGTCCACCCCAGGGCTTGAACCCAGGACCTTCTTGCTAACCACTATCGGTCTCATGAGCTGGCTGCACTCTCCATGCAGTTGCATGTAACGGGCGCACAAACCATCTTCTTTTACGATGGGGCTTTTGTCTGGTCAATAACCGCTGCTGCCATTGTTGAAGAAGACTGGTGCCCTGTCCAGGGTGTGCAACCGATGACAGCTCAAATGTGCAAACATGAGCCTTCACATATTAGGTTATGGTGAAGATCGGAGAAGTAATTTTTCTATTTCATAATGATTTTTTTTTCTATTAATAAAAATTTTGTCCTGGTTTTAAAATTCCTGGTTCTTAGAGGAAGACATTTTGTATCTCAGAAGCTTCTGGAGGGATGGAAGGAGAACCCCTTGTTGAATCGCTCTTAAAATCTGTTTTTAAATCGTTTCCACATAAATTTTTTCTTAGGTTGGCTTGCATCCTCTTGTTTTGGATATATTAGACTCTTTTCTTGACTCAGTTGTTCCTCCAGAGATTTTTTCAGTTGATTGTGTGCTTCTTGAAGCTCTGCGATTTCTTTTTTCATGGACAAAATTATTGTTTTCTGCGATTCTTTGTCCTGCTGCATTTGTTCAACGTGCATGCTCCAAAACTGATAAACATCTTCTCGTAGGCTCTGGATCTCTTTGTGTAGAGATGCCATTACTGCGACATGGTTGTTACTGTCAGTAGAGGCTGTGTGCTTCACTACTAACGTTTTTCAGGAGACACAGCTGTTATCTTGGAACACCGCTAACGTTTTCAGGAGACACAGGCTGTTATCTCGGAAACACCGCTAATGTTTCAGGAGAGACGTTGTGTTATTTCGGAAACACCGCTAACGTTTTCAGAGACACAGCTGTTTTGTTGAAACACCGCTAATGTTTTCAGGGAGACACAGTTGTTATTTCGGAAACACCGCTAACGTTTTCAGGAACTGAGAACAGCTGTTATCTTTGAAACACCGCTAATGTTTTCGGGAGACCAGTTGTTATCCTGGAAACACCGCTAACGTTTTCAGGAGAGACAGCTGACTTTGGAACACCGCTTGTTTTCAGGAGGGACACCACTGTTATCTGGACACCGCTAATGTTTTTCAGGAGACACAGTTGTTATCTCTGGAAAGAAGAATGTTTTCAGGAGAAAGCGTGTATCTCTGGAACACGCTATGTTTTCAGAGACACAGGGTGGTTATCTCTGGAACACCGCTAATGTTTCCAGGAGACACGGTTGTATCTATGGAACACCGCTAATGTTTTCAGGAGACACGTTGTTATCTCATGGAACACCGCTAATGTTTTCAGGAGACACAGCTGGTTATCTCTGGAACACCGCTAATGTTTTCAGGAGACACAGTTGTTATCTCTGGAACACCGCTAATGTTTTCAGGAGACACGGTTGTTATCTCTGGAACACCGCTAATGTTTTCAGGAGACACGGTTGTTATCTCTGGAACACCGCTAATGTTTCAGGAGACACGGTTGTTATCTCTGGAACACCGCTAATGTTTTCAGGAGACACGGTTGTTATCTCTGGAACACCGCTAATGTTTTCAGGAGACACGGTTGTTATCTCTGGAACACCGCTAATGTTTTCAGGAGACATGTTTGTTATCTCTGGAACACCGCTAACGTTTTCAGGAGACACAGTTATTTCGGAAACACTGCTAATGTTTTCAGGAGACACGGTTGTTATCTCTGGAACACGCTAACGTTTTCAGGAGACACAGTTATTTCGGAAACACTGCTAATGTTTTCAGGAGACACGGTTGTTATCTCTGGAACACCGCTAACGTTTTCAGGAGACACAGTTATTTAGGAAACACTGCTAATGTTTTCAGGAGACACGGTTGTTATCTCTGGAACACCGCTAACGTCTTCAGGAGACACAGTTATTCGGAAACACTGCTAATGTTTTCAGGAGACACGGTTGTTATCTCTGGAACACCGCTAATGTTTTCAGAAGACACAGCTGTTATCTCTGAAATAATGGAGGGGGCAGATGTTATACGCTTTACTTCTTTCTGCTCCTTTTCAATCAACTTTTTTTTCTTTTTTCACAAAAGAAATAAACAAACAAAAACAAAAAGAAAAAGAAAAAAGACAAAAACAAGACTAACTAGTTGTTCACTATGAGCAAAATCTGTGATCACAGAATCTCTGAATACCTCGTTTCTAAACTCTTCCATATTTTTACTCACAGACTGAAAGCCGAGGATGTTGAAGAGCATGGTAATCGGGTTTGTTATATCAGAAAAAGCCATTTTTGCATGCAACTTGTTACTTCTTTGTACCTTGTTGTTGCTCTTGGTTAAAGACGTGTGTCGTGTTCATATGCTACCTCTTCTTTTTATCTTGGCAAAAAGGAGGCTCGAAGGCAGGGTTCCATTGATGGCGTCATAGAGGCGGTGTGGTTGGACCGCGGAGCGCGAGGGAGATAGAAACTAATCACCGGTAAAAACTCCAGAAAACAATCACCAGGAATAAATATTGACTCCCTGGTAAAGATAGTAGCTCTAACAACTGGTAAAATGATAAACTGGCGATATTACAACCTGTGCAGCGGTATGGGGACACATATACTCCGCCTCTGGGTCCTAGTGCCTGCTGGTCGGTGGAGCCTGTTCTGTTTACCGAGCCATACGTGTCAAGTATCCCGTTTTGGCCGGGAAACTCCCGCATTTTACCCCTCTTTCCTGCCATCTTCCCGTATTAGCATTTCCCGTAAATATCCCGTATTTTAATGTAATAAATGAAAGATGCCTCACTAAACTGAACGCCGTCACTAGCCTCGCGAGAACTGCCTTGTGAAATGGCCTGGCTTGGTGGCAGTTCTCGCGAGATTAGTGCTGACAGCGGCAACAAACCCGGAAGCAACTCAGAAGAGAGATGAATGAATAAAGACGTTCTGGCGAAAAAAAACAAAGAACTGGTGTAAATATGTTGTGAAATGTGACAGAGAGTTTATCTTCCCAAAGAGCATCAGGATGCAACACAGTTACACGTTCTGTTAGATTAATAACTAGATTTTAACGTCTACTACAGCGGAAGTCACCATGAAAAATCAGCCAATCACAAGCTCCACAAATATGCACTGCTTTATAAAGTGTTAAAGAATATAAAGTCTATAATAAATGTGTCTATAATAAGTCATTAGTGAATACCAGAGAACCACATGAGTGAGCATGAGAAATTATAATAAAATATATAATGAAAATGAAATGTTAATGTCTAACTTAAAGACAAACAATGTGAAATTAATAATAAATATGCAATGTGTTGACTTGTATATAAACTGTAAGTATATTTAATAAACACATGTGCTTCATATACACGTTTATGTTTTTATTTAGTCTGATAGGGCTGGGCGATATATCGAGATTCAAGATGTATCAAGTTTTCTATTTTGGCGATATAGAAAACTATATTATTTCATATATATATATCTTATGTATCAAAATACTAGTTTTAGGAGTCGCTGGTTTTACTTCTCAGAACATGTAAAGCTCAGTTAGATGATTAATGAGTGCACATATTGTGCAGCTGTTTGCTAATAAATGTTCCTGTGTAGCATTTAGCATCAGCAAATTTAACCCAAAATTGTCTTTCTGGTCAGACTTTTTTCGATAAAATTATCTAGATTTATATTGTATTCACCATTTTGAGAAAATATATTGAGATATGAGTTTTGGTCCATATTGCCCAGCCCTAGTAGGAATGTTCACAGCATTTTAATGTTAATAAAGGTCGACCTACCAGACTCTAATCACATAATTGTATTTAGTAAGTGGTTGACAAGTGGGTATTTTAGATTTATTGTACACTTGTCTTAAAATATGTCCATCCACTCTTTTCATTATATCCATGTCTTTTAAGGCTTTTATTAAATAGTGTCGGCTGTAGTCCGGGCAGCCGCCATCTTGGATTATGTCGTCACCAGCGCGTCAGCGCCGCAAGTCGCACAAGCACAGAATGACTCAAATAACTGTAAAGAGATCTTATATTAGTCTATTTTCTTTTTAAAGTGGTGTTTTTTTTGTGGCTTTAGACTCCAATTACATTTATGTATATAATATGTTACCCCCAATATAAACAGGTTCATAATATAACTATTTTTATAGTTTCTGTTTCCACTGTATCCATAATAATAATAATATGGATACAGTGGAACTAAAACATTATCTTGTGAAATCTGTGACCTGTTGACCTGCACAACTCAAAGAATCAGAATCGAGAATCATTATTTCTTGGCAGAAATGCTTTTAAACACTTGCTGTACATTCAGCTGACATAAAAATCTTGTTTTCAAATATGTAGAATAATTGTGAAATTAGCAGTAGCAGTAGTTGTTTTAATATTTTAGTTCATTTTTTGCAGGCACCTTTTTTGTCCGTCAAATGTATTTAAAAGAAACTGAAATTAAAGAGAGAATTATATTTAACTGTCGAACCTTGTCATAATTTTATTTATTTATATATTTTTTTAAATTGGAAAAAAAAAAATGTTTGGTCTCGGCTTGTCTCGGTCTTGGTCTTGACTCGGTCTCGGCTCCTGAAAGTCTTGGTCTTGTCTTGGTCTCAGTGCATTCTGGTCTCGGATAGTGTGGTCTTGAACACAACACTAGTCTGCAGACACCTGAGGGTCTGCACGCACACTCGACTCAAGGTTTCGCCACGTCCTGGTCCTTGTTCAGGAGAGTGTCTGATTTTACATGCTGGATATTTCTACTGTCCTGACTGATAACGAACTCTGCCTTGCGGGCTGGTATTCGCTCGATAAGCATGCCTGCAATACGGGAGTTGCCATATCCCATAGTGAGACATCTCACAAAATATTATGAAATAGAACTTTAGGTTATGCATATAACCTCGGTTCTATGAGTAATATGAGTGAGATGTTTCACCAGACGACTGTTCCTGCTTGAACGAGTGAGAAGAGGTGCTTATTTTAAATGAGGAACTGTACATCCGCCCTCCCTCTTATAGAGGGTGAGAGTGTCCCTGGCGTATGGACAGTTCTTTCCAGCCAATCAGGGCTTGGCGGATTGAGGAAAGTGCTTTTGAGGGCTACAGGGAGTGTGTATCCCATAGTGAGACATCTCACTCATATTACTCATAGAACCGGGATTATATACATAACCTAAAGTTCTATTTCATAATATTTCGCAGTGTTCCAATGACGTCATAGGCCAGTGGTTCCCAAACTGGGGGGCGCGTGAAGTTGTGATGTTGGGGGGGGCCCTTGCTGAACCTTAAGCATGAAAAATGTAAAACGTTTTTTTTTTCTTTGCTCTTTATTAATAAAGAGCTTTATGACATTCAAATAAGAATCCTCCATTGAAACTCTATGTAATAAAGCTCTGCTGGCCCTGGTAGCTATGAGGGGTGGGGGGTTCATCCCACCTAAAACCAGTTTTCCCTGTATTTTGACGGTAGAGGCTTAGATTCACTGGATATGTATGGGAAAACCACTGTTATGTTATAACTTAAGAAAAAGAGGCTCTCTATTGATCAAGAAAAAACATAAAGTTCATTTTGGCTTTTGCTATTCGAATTTTACACACGTCTTAACACACATACACACACACACACAATATATTCTTAACCACATTCACACCACTCCTTTATGAGTATCCCGACACATCAAGACAATTTGTATAGTTTTCAGCATTTTTATTGCCATGCATTTTGCAGGGTAAGAATAAGTGTCCTCCATTGAAACTATGTAATAAAGCTCTGCTGACCCTGGTGTCTTGGGGGGGGGGGGTCATCCCACTTAAAACCTGTTTTCCTTGTATTTTGACGGTAGATGCTTAGATTTAGTAGATATTTTTGGGAAAACCACTTTCATTTGTCAGGATAACAGTATATCCAAAATATGGGGTTATAATGGTAGTCAATAGGACCAAACTCAAACAGTGTCACTACATTTTATATCTCCTCTTCTATATATCTTGCAAGAAAAGTGATCATGGAATCATGAACATGACAATAAAATAAAGTTCATACAATTAGGATTTAAACTGAATTAGATATTGAGAGTTTAAAACACTGAAAAGCAGAAAGTACACGTTTGGTACCCAAAGGTGCCCCGAGAGTTAAAAGTATGTGTTGGTGAAGCTTTGGTCACACACAGGTGCTGTAGAGCGTGACTTTGTGGCTGATCTCATCCAGCAGCAAACGAACAGCTTCCTCTAGCTGAGCCAGTTCTGCAGCTTTGGTCTCCAGGATCAGCTGATTGGACTCATAAGAACTCTCCAACTCTGGAAAACACAAACACGTGTCCCGGTCAGGGATAATTTTTTCTCTACTTTTGGTTAGATTATTCTCTATGTGGAGAGTCTGAATCTTTAGTTTGGTACAGTTCTGTGGATGTAGGCCCATTATGTTGTGATGAAATGTTGTGCAGTTGTGTCGTTCACCTCCCAGTCTCTCCAGTTTGATGCTGGTCTGAACCAGTAACTCTTTGGCATCCAGCTGCAGCTCGTCGGCTCGTCTTCTGGCCTGAAGAACCGCATCTC
The DNA here is from genome assembly GCF_900634775.1 of Gouania willdenowi. Taxonomy (NCBI): domain Eukaryota; kingdom Metazoa; phylum Chordata; class Actinopteri; order Blenniiformes; family Gobiesocidae; genus Gouania; species Gouania willdenowi. The sequence goes on from NC_041049.1 coordinate 7,204,744, forward strand.
CTCGTTCCTCCACGTGCTCCTTACCTGCCAAATTTATCCTTCACGCCCTCCTCAAACTCCTACACACACCACACACACACACACACACACACACCACACACACACACACACACACACACACACACACACACACACACACACACACACACACACACACACACACACACACAACACACACACACACACACACACACACACACACAGAGAGAGAGAGAGAGAGTGGACCACGTGGTGGTCTCTTGGTGTTGTTCTGGGCGAGCTGGATGGCGTCCATGGGGTGTTCATTTTTTGCGCGTCTTTATTTTTCTTCCATTTTCAGCTTCCAATATTTGAAAATCTACACCACATAGGAAACTGAAATTTGGTGTAGTAATACAGCTCTGCCTACTTTCTCAGAATGTATAAAAACATCTGCTATACATCCTATCTGGTGGACATGCCAGTCCCTTAAAATTGGAAAAAAGTTTTTCGGGGTTTGGGGCTGGAAAATGTTTGGGCCTTCAGTAAACAACTTTACATATGTCTCAGCTCAATTGATTTGATCAGCTTTGAGCTATGAACACAAACTTTTCAAATCACTAATGATTAGTTAGATATATGCATTGGTTCTTGGGTGACAGTTTCTTGAAATCTGAAAAAATACTTTTTTTTTTTTACTATATTCATTGGCCCATAACTGCAACTGAAAAAAATCTGATCTTTGTTTTCATTTATAGTATCAATATTACTCTTTCATGGGATATAAACAATTTCTCTTTATGCAACTTCTTAATTTTTACTTTGGACCACCACTTCGGGTATTTCACCACTCTCAAATATTGAAAATTCTTTACATAAGGTCATTGTAGCTTGCCTCTGTTTCTTATAATCATTGTATTCTTTATTAATTTTTCATTATGTATATTCTGACAGAGTATATGAAGCTGTATTACTATACCAAATTTCAGTTTCCTATGTGATTTAGTTCCCGAGATATCGGAAGCTGAAAATGGAAGAAAAATAAAGACCCACGAAAATCAACACATACCCCCCTCACTATATTGGCCATGTCTCAAAAAGTGTCCAACTAATCAAACTAAAAACTTACAGTGTGCTTATTGAATAATCACTGAACAATTGGTAAAAAATTGTGAATTTTTTGAGACAAAATGCATGGGTCAGTTGTGAAATTACATTTTTTTTTAAATTTTTTCTTGTCATTAAAATGTTTGATAAAAATACTCCATTATTACTCTTTGAAGTCTATCCTAAAAACACATGTTATGATGTATGTAATTATTCTACCTGGCGACTTCAGCCTGCCTCAGCAGAACCTCGGCCTCTTTGATGTCCGCGGCGCTCTGGTTGAGGATGCTCTCCACGCTAGTTAGCGTAGCCACTTTGTCCCTGATCTCCTGGTGAGCTCCTGTAGCTTTTCTGTGGAGGTGGGCATCTCTAGGGCCAGCACCTCGTTGGACACCGCCTCGATGACAGACACGTCAGCTTTGTCGTCTGCGCGATAAGAACCCAGAGAGGTGAAAGAACGTCTCCACCAACAAAATGATTTGTATGTGATTTTCTTGCATTAAATGTACATGTTTAGTGTATTTTTCTGTTTTGTGTGTTGTCCTCACTGGTGAGGAGTCTCTGATCTCCCTGATGAGGTCACGGAGCTGCTCGTTGCTCTGCTCCACTCTCTCTCTGCTGCGGTTGGATTTGATCAGCACTTCCATGGCATTCGCCTTTGCATCATTTGCACGATTTTTGGCCTCCCAGACCTGAAAAATTTTAAATAAAGGACAATTTCACACACTTTTGAACTTGGGCTGTGTTTGAAATTGCACACTAATGTAATATACACCACAAATTCAATGAGTATATACTGTCTACTATATACTAATAGTTTGATAAGGATAATGATTGTTCCCACTGAAGTATACTTCCAAGTTTCCTAAGATGTATTTCAAACTTAGAACGACAAAAATCTGAAGCACACTGAGGCTAAATATCTCTATTCGCCATCTTTGAAAGTTCTAAAAGTATTTTTTTTTACATTTTCTTTTAATTTTAGAAAGATCACATTGTCATAACGCGTTACAGATAGTCAAATGCATATGCGACTGCATCAATGCGGCGTGGCATGGAGGCGATCAACCTGTGGCACTGCTCAGGCGTAATGGAAGCCCAGGTTGCTTTGATAGCAGGTCATCTGCATTGTTGGGTCTGGTGTCTCTCGCCTTCCTCTGGACAATAGCCCATAGATTCTTTATGGGGTTCAGGTCAGGCCAGTTTACTGGTCAGCTAAGCACAGTAACACCATGGTCATTGAACCAGCTTTTGGGACCTTTGGCAGTGTGTGCAGGTGTCAAGTCCTGCTGGCAGGTCATTTGGTCATTCGGTGCCTTAAAGGGGACATATCATGCGAAATCCACTTTTTTAGCCCTTAAATGCATATTGTTGTATATTTAGAGTGTTTAGAAGTACAGAAAAGTTCAAATTAGTCTCTTCAGGTGCTCCATTGTTATCTTTATATTCTGTTTTGGTCATATTTTTCAATCTGTTTCGATTTTTCGATTCTCTATTATGTTTTTTGAACAATAACGTCACAGTATTTGCAGCGGAACTGCCAAATTAGGACATCGACTCCAGGTCCAACACTTCGAGCAATCCGCCATTTTTATTTCTCGCTTTTATTTTGTAGTCCAAGCTCAAGGATGCCAAAGTTACGAGAGGATATGTCAAAATGTTCAGTGTTGGATGTAGTAACCCACACGCTTCATTACACCGTCTCCCAGCACTAGAACCTTTTCGAAGTGCCTGGTTGAGTTTTATTTTTCACGGAAATGTACCCACATCTGTGGGTAAGGTCATTTTTGTGTAAGCGAAGCACTTCAAGGATGACTGCTTCTGCAACCTCCGCCAGTATAAAGAAGGATTTGCCGAAAGACTTCGTCTGCTTGAGGGGTCACTTCCTTCTATCTTTGGAGATGACGACCAGAGCACTTCGGTAAGCTGTAAATAACGCTAAAAAATGTGATAAGACGTCCCTGTCATTGTTTTGTTAGCATTAGCAGTTGCACCGTCTTCATATGTTAGCGCTGTGTGCTCATTTTAGATCCTTGATGATATGGCCCACGTGATTTAATTTAAGTCTAAAGTTTTCATTAGTCATTTCATTTTGCCGTTTTGTCTCCGAAAAGACTGTATTAAAATGCATTTCGTGACGATAGTTTGGCGCTAGCATTAGCTCGGTGCTTGCGTTAGCTCACTTGTTAGGGTTCTGCATGGTTCATCATCTTCATTTTCATCTCGCTCCGCCGGGTCAGACTCTGGCTCGAACATGTAAAGCTGGAGGGACAAGTCTTCCGTTGTTGACATTTTGTAAATAACATGTGAATAAACATTTTCTGCGCCACGAGACAATCGTATCTCTTCTATCAAACTACAAAAATGGCCGAACAGTTGGAGTTGAACGGAGTGTCACCTCTAAAACCTGGAGAGCGGGCGGGGTATGAAATGTCTCATTTGCATTTAAAGAGGCCGCACCAAAACGAGTTGCTCTCAGAAGCACATCAGAAAAGGCCTGTGGAGCTATAATAATGAGGAATTCAGACGCAAGCATTGCAGTTCTGCTTTATATAGACCACAACTGTATGATTTATATGTAAAAAAGGAAGGACTTAAATGCATGATATGTCTCCTTTAAGCAAAAGTAAAATAAAATAAATATGGGAAGAAGATTAGCAAGTATAGTTATAGACTTTTAATATTAATATTCAATTAAAGGTGCAGTCTGCAACTCTTATAAAAGTGACTTTTTGTCATATTTGCTAAAGCTGTCACTATGTAAGGACAGGAATGTGTGAAAAAAACAGACTCATTGAGTCCCCTCTGCTGCTCCTACAGCCTTTTGCATATTGCCAGAATGCACAGCCACCGAGCAAAAAGAACCAATCAGAGCCAGGGTTGTGTTTGATGGGTTGTCTGACAGTTGTAGCTCACAGTCCCCGCCCCTTTTCCCGGGGCTGGAGCATCAAATTTTTTTACAGTGTATGGTCTGGAGGAGTAGAAGATGGAATTAGCGACTTTTTCTGCTTGAAAGGTAATTACTGCTACTTGATTTACATTGATTTGTAAACAACACAGAACTCTGTGGTGCATGTGTTGTTTGTGTGCGTGCAGCAGCCTCCATGTGGGCTGCTGCACGCACACAAACAACGCATGCAAACCCTAAACTCTGCTGCGATCATTAGTTATCACCTTATATTGTGTTCAAGTGTTCTATTTTCTGTGAATTTTGTTTTAAATAATTTATTTGAGGTTGAAAAATGGGACTTTACACTTTACACTTTTAAGGCTTTAAGTTGTGACTTTTCATTTCTGCTGTCTCATGTCTCCTGCTCTCTTCTCGAGGTCAGCCACATGCTTCCCAAAACACATCTTATCCCTCAAGGCTAGACGCAAAGGCACCCTTTTGGTGAGAGACACACACACACTCACATAGTCACACATACACATCCATTTACACACATTCACATCATACACACACACACACCTATGCACATCTGACTATCACCCCCGATACCGGGAGCGCCATCTCCGAACGAACAGAACAAACTGACTTGACCTCCTCCCTGTTGCTTCTTTCTTATCTGTCGGGGGGTAGGACGGTTAAACGGTGTAGAAATGTGTGTGTGAAGAACTTTTTAAGCAGTCTTGCTTTTTCCTCTGCCCCGGAGCCTTTTGACCATCCTTGTTGTGGGCTGCCTTTCATTCTTACAGGATGGAAGCTTCTTTGTACTCTTTTCATTTAGTTTTATAATAAATCTTTTTATATAAAATCATCATGCTTCGACTGGACGTCCATCATTCAATGAGAACAATAAATCGTGTCTCCAAATGAGGTCAACCGCAAATTTTTATTGCTTTATTTTTTTTATTGACTTTGCTTGTTTTCTTAGTTGTGTGCTGTCCATCAGATTAGGTGGAATGTATCTAGATTCAGGTGAGGCTGCTGCATCTGTGTGGGTCAGCATGTCATAGGGCCACGCCGGCTTTCACAACATCCACCGTCTTGTCAGGGTGGAATTCCATAAGAATGCCCCAGGATTCTCCATCGGGCAGCCAGTACCTCAAAGCTGTTCTCAATCACCCGTTGGGCTCGTGAGCGCCGGGAGTTGTACACTTTCAGTGCATCATCAAGGTTGACTGAAAAAAAAAAAAGAAATATACACATTAACACAAATACTTTCAAACTATTTATTAATCACATTAAAATAAATTCTGTACCTGGGTAGGGCCGCATCTGGTTCACCTGGAGTGGAAATGCTGCATCTCAGAGGAAAACATGTGGGTCAGCAGTGTTGGTGCCAGGTAAGTTCACAGGTGGTAGTAGCTCAAGAGCCCCCTGTAAAAGTCTTGAACCATGTTGACTGTCCTTAAAATTCCCCATCACTCGCTTGACCATATGAGACAATGTCCACCATGGTGAAACGGTACTTTGCATCACAGATTGCCATCAACACAATCAAATGAGTTCCCTTATAATTAAAGTCGTCACTTTCTGCATCTGGTGGGGCTTTGATCTGCATGCTTCCTGTCAACACTTCCCAAATGGTAAGGGAAATTCCAGATCCTCCAAAACTCATGTGAAATGTTTACAAACTCACTGCCTTTGGGTGAGGAAACAAAATCTGTTTTGTGGGCTTTCCAGATGGCCTGGTAAACCTAACCTAAAACTGTTGTCAACTGCAACTTATAACTGGCAGCAACAATTTTCTGGCTCGCTCCAGAAGTGAGGATTCTCAGAGTAACAGCCAATCTCTCCTCTAGGCTGACCGGACTTTGATGGGTCCTTGCATGCAACAAAAATGGCTCAATCCGATGCAGCAGGTCGTCGAAGGGGTGCGTGAACATCAAAAAGTAGCTGAAGTGGATTTCTTCATCTACAGCCCATCCATCCATCCATTTTCATACCCGCTTATTCCCGTTTAACAGGGTCGCGGGGGTCTGCCAGTGCCAATCTCCGGCTCTCATAGGGCGCTGGGCGGGGGTAACACCCTGGACAGGGCGCCAGTCCATCACAGGGCAACACAGACAACCATTCACTCTCTCATTCACTCCTATGGGCAATGTAGAGACTCCAATCAACCTTACAGTCACGTTTTTGGATTGTGGGAGGAAGCCGGAGTACCCGGAGGAAACCCACGCGGCACGGGGAGAACATGCAAACTCCACACAGAAAGGACCCAAGTCCACCCCAGGGCTTGAACCCAGGACCTTCTTGCTAACCACTATCGGTCTCATGAGCTGGCTGCACTCTCCATGCAGTTGCATGTAACGGGCGCACAAACCATCTTCTTTTACGATGGGGCTTTTGTCTGGTCCATAACCGCTGCTGCCATTGTGTGAAGAAGACTGGTGCCCTGTCCAGGGTGTGCAACCGATGACAGCTCAAATGTGCAACATGAGCCTTCACATATTAGGTTATGGTGAAGATCGGAGAAGTAATTTTCTATTTCATAATGATTTTTTTTTTCTATTAATAAAAATTTTGTCCTGGTTTTAAAATTCCTGGTTCTTAGAGGAAGCCGTTTTGTATCTCAGAAGCTTCTGGAGGGATGGAAGGAGAACCCCTTGTTGAATCGCTCTTAAAATCTGTTTCTAAATCGTTTCCACATAGATTTTTTCTTAGGTTGGCTTGCATCCTCTTGTTTTGGATATATTAGACTCTTTTCTTCTGACTTTTCTTGACTCAGTTTCCTCCAGATATTTTTTCAGTTGATTATTGTTTCTTGAAGCTCTGCGATTTCTTTTCATGGAGAAAATTATTGTTTTCTGCTGCATTTGTTCAACCTGCATGCTCCAAAAGTGAGAAAGATCTTCTTGTAGGCTCTGGAACTCTTTGTGTAGAGATGCCATTACTGCGACATGGTTGTTACTGTCAGTAGCAGGCTGTGCTGCTTCACTACTAACGTTTTCAGGAGACACAGCTGTTATCTCTGGAACACCGCTAACGTTTTCAGGAGACACAGCTGTTATCTCGGAAACACCGCTAATGTTTTCAGGAGAGACAGTTGTTATTTCGGAAACACCGCTAACGTTTTCAGGAGACACAGCTGTTATCTCGGAAACACCGCTAATGTTTTCAGGAGACAGTTGTTATCTCGGAAACACCGCTAATGTTTTCAGGAGACACAGCTGTTATCTTTGAAACACCGCTAATGTTTTCGGGAGACACAGTTGTTATCTCGGAAACACCGCTAAGTTTTCAGGAGAGACAGTTGTTATTTCGGAACACCGCTAATGTTTTCAGGAGACACGGTGTTATCTCTGGAACACCGCTAATGTTTTCAGGAGACACAGCTGTTATCTCTGGAACACCGCTAATGTTTTCAGGAGACACAGCTGTTATCTCTGGAACACCGCTAATGTTTTCAGGAGGCACGGTTGTTATCTCTGGAACACCGCTAATGTTTTCAGGAGCACGGTTGTTATCTCTGGAACACCGCTAATGTTTTCAGGAGACACTTGTTATCTCGGAAACACCCGCTAACGTTTTCAGGAGACACAGCTGTTATCTCTGGAACACCGCTAATGTTTTCAGGAGACACGGTTGTTATCTCTGGAACACCGCTAATGTTTTCAGGAGACACGGTTTTGTTATCTCTGGAACACCGCTAACGTTTTCAGGAGACACAGTTATTTCAAACACTGCTAATGTTTCAGGAGACACGGTTGTTATCTCTGGAACACCGCTAATGTTTTCAGAAGACACAGCTGTTATCTCTGAAAAATGGAGGGGCAGATGTTATACGCTTTACTTCTTTCTGCTCCTTTCAATCAACTTTTTTTTTCTTTTTTCACAAAAGAAATAAACAAAACAAAAACAAAAAAGAAAAAGAAAAAAGACAAAAACAAGACTAGCTAGTTGTTCACTATAAGCAAAATCTGTGATCACAGAATCTCTGAATACCTCGTTTCTAATCTCTTCCATATTTTTACTCACAGACTGAAAGCCGAGGATGTTGAAGAGCATGGTAATCGGGATTGTTATATCAGAAAAAGGCATTTTTGCATGCAACTTGTTACTTCTTTGTACCTTGTTGTTGCTCTTGGTTAAAGATGTGTGTCGTGTTCATATGCTACCTCTTCTTTTTATCTTGGCAAAAAAGAGGCTCGAAGGCAGGGTTCCATTGATGGCGTCATAGAGGCGGTGTGGTTGGACCGCGGAGCGCGAGGAGATAGAAACTATTCACCGGTAAAACTCCAGAAAACAATCACCAGGAATAAATATTGACTCCCTGGTAAAGATAGTAGCTCTAACAACTGGTAAAATGATAAACTGGCGATATTACAACCTGTGCAGCGGTATGGGGACACATATACTCCGCCTCTGGGTCCTAGTGCCTGCTGGTCGGTGGAGCCTGTTCTGTTTACCGAGCCATACGTGTCAAGTATCCCGTTTTGGTCGGGAAACTCCCGCATTTTACCCCTCTTTCCTGCCATCTTCCCGTATTAGCATTTCCCGTAAATATCCCGTATTTTAATGTAATAAATGAAAGATGCCTCACTAACTGAACGCCGTCACTAGCCTCGCGAGAACTGCCTTGTGAAATGGCCTGGCTTGGTGGCAGTTCTCGCGAGATTAGTGCTGACAGCGGCAACAAACCCGGAAGCAACTCAGAAGAGAGATGAATGAATAAAGACGTTCTGGCGAAAAAAAACAAAGAACTGGTGTAAATATGTTGTGAAATGTGACAGAGAGTTTATCTTCCCAAAGAGCATCAGGATTGCAACACAGTTACACGTTCTGTTAGATTAATAACTAGATTTTAACGTCTACTACAGCGGAAGTCACCATGAAAAATCAGCCAATCACAAGCTCCACAAATATGCACTGCTTTATAAAGTGTTAAAGAATATAAAGTCTATAATAAATGTGTCTATAATAAGTCATTAGTGAATACCAGAGAACCACATGAGTGAGCATGAGAAATTATAATAAAATATATAATGAAAATGAAATGTTAATGTCTAACTTAAAGACAACAATGTGAAATTAATAATAAATATGCAATGTGTTGACTTGTATATAAACTGTAAGTATATTTAATAACACATGTGCTTCATATACACGTTTATGTTTTTATTTAGTCTGATAGGGCTGGGCGATATATCGAGATTCAAGATGTATCAAGTTTTCTATTTTGGCGATATAGAAAAACTATATTATTTCATATATATATATCTTATGTATCAAAATACTAGTTTTAGGAGTCGCTGGTTTTACTTCTCAGAACATGTAAAGCTCAGTTAGATGATTAATGAGTCACATATTGTGCAGCTGTTTGCTAATAAATGTTCCTGTGTAGCATTTAGCATCAGCAAATTTAACCCAAATTGTCTTTCTGGTCAGACTTTTTTCGATAAAATTATCTAGATTTATATTGTATATCACCATTTTGAGAAAATATATTGAGATATGAGTTTTGGTCCATATTGCCCAGCCCTAGTAGGAATGTTCACAGCATTTTAATGTTAATAAAGGTCGACCTACCAGACTCTAATCACATAATTGTATTTAGTAAGTGGTTGACAAGTGGGTATTTTAGATTATTGTACACTTGTCTAAAATATGTTCCATCCACTCTTTTCATTATATCCATGTCTTTTAAGGCTTTATTAAATAGTGTCGGCTGGTAGTCCGGGCAGCCGCCATCTTGGAATATGTCGTCACCAGCGCGTCAGCGCCGCAAGTCGCACAAGCACAGAATGACTCAAATAACTGTAAAGAGATCTTATATTAGTCTATTTTCTTTTTAAAAGTGGTGTTTTTTTTTTTTGTGGCTTTAGACTCCAATTACATTTATGTATATAATATGTTACCCACAATATAAACAGGTTCATAATATAACTATTTTTATAGTTTTCTGTTTCCACTGTATCCATAATAATAATAATATGGATACAGTGGAACTAAAACATTATCTTGTGAAATCTGTGACCTGTTGACCTGCACAACTCAAAGAATCAGAATCGAGAATCATTATTTCTTGGCAGAAATGCTTTTAAACACTTGCTGTACATTCAGCTGACATAAAAATCTTGTTTCAAATATGTAGAATAATTGTGAAATTAGCAGTAGCAGTAGTTGTTTTAATATTTTAGTTCATTTTTTGCAGGACACCTTTTTTGTCCGTCAAATGTATTTAAAAGAAACTGAAATTAAAGAGAGAATTATATTTAAACTGTCGAACCTTGTCATAATTTTATTTATTTATATATTTTTTTTAAATTGGAAAAAAAAATGTTTGGTCTCGGCTTGTCTCGGTCTTGGTCTGACTCGGTCTCGGCTCCTGAAAGTCTTGGTCTTGTCTTGGTCTCAGTGCATTCTGGTCTCGGATAGTGTGGTCTTGAACACAACACTAGTCTGCAGACACCTGAGGGTCTGCACGCACACTCGACTCAAGGTTTCGCCACGTCCTGGTCCTTGTTTCAGGAGAGTGTCTGATTTTACATGCTGGATATTTCTACTGTCCTACTGATAACGATAACGAACTCTGCCTTGCGGGCTGGTATTCGCTCAATAGCATGCCTGCAATACGGGAGTTGCCATAATCCCATAGTGAGACATCTCACAAAATATTATGAAATAGAACTTTAGGTTATGCATATAACCTCGGTTCTATGAGTAATATGAGTGAGATGTGTTCACCAGACGACTTTCCTGCTTGAACGTGAGGAAGAGGTGCTTTTTTGAATGAGAACTGTACACCGCCCTCACCTCTTATAGGTGAGAGTGTCCCTGGCGTATGGACAGTAATTCCAGCCAATCAGGGCTGACGGATTGAGGAAAGTGCTTTTGAGGGCTACAGGGATGTGTAATCCCATAGTTAGACATCTCACTCATATTACTTATAGAACCGGTTCATATACATAACCTAAAGTGCTATTTCATAATATTTCGCAGTGTTCCAATGACGTCATAGGCCAGTGGTTCCCAAACTGGGGGGCGCGTGAAGTTGTGATGTTGGGGGGAGGGGGACCTTGCGAACCTCTTTATTAATAAAGAGCTTTATGACATTCAAATAAAATCTTCCACTGAAAACTCATTGGAATAAGCTCTGGCTGGCCCTTGGTAGCTATGAGGGTGGGGGTTGAAGGTAGAGGCTTAGATTCACTGGATAGTATGGAAACCACTGTTATTTATAACTTAAGAAAAAGAGGCTCTCTATTGATCAGAAAAACATAAAGTTTCATTTTGGCTTTTGTTATTCGAATTTTACACAAGTCTTAACCACATACACACACCACACAATATATTCTTAACCACATTCACAACACTTTTATGAGTATCCCGACACAGCAAGACAATTTGTATAGTTTTCAGCATTTTGCAGGGTAAGAATAAGTGTTCCTCCATTGAAACTAGTAATAAAGCTCTGCTGACCCTGGTGTCTTGGGGGGGGGGTCTCCCACTTAAAACCTGTTTTTCTTGTATTTTGACGGTAGATGCTTAGATTTAGTAGATATTTTTGGGAAAACCACTTTCATCATTGTCAGGATAACAGTATATCCAAAATATGGGTTTATAATGGTAGTCAATAGACCAAACTCAACAGTGTCACTACATTTTATTCTCCTCTTCTATATATCTTGCAAGAAAGTGATCATGGAATCATGAACATGACAATAAAATAAAGTTCATACAATTAGGATTTAAACTGAATTAGATATTGAGAGTTTAAAAACACTGAATAAGCAAAAGTACACGTTTGGTACCCAAAGGTGCCCCGAGAGTTAAAAGTAGTGTTGGTGAAGCTTTGGTCACACACAGGTGCTGTAGAGCGTGACTTGTGGCTGATCTCATCCAGCAGCCAAACGAACGCTTCCTCTAGCTGAGCCAGTTCTGCAGCTTTGTCTCCAGGATCAGCTGATTGGACTCATAAGAACTCTCCAACTCTGGAAAACACAAACACGTGTCCCGGTCAGGGATAAGTTTTTACTTTTGGTTAGATTATTCTCTATGTGGAGAGTCTGAATCTTTAGTTTGGTAGCAGTTTCTGTGATGTAGGCCCATTATGTTGTGATGAATGTTGTGCAGTTGTGTCGTTCACCTCTCCAGTCTGCTCCAGTTTTGATGCTGGTCTGAACCAGTAACTCTTTGGCCTCCAGCTGCAGCTCGTCGGCTCGTCTTCTGGCCTGAAGAACCGCATCTCCTCGTTCCTCCACGTGCTCCCTTTCCTGCCCAAATTTATCCTTCACGCCCTCCTCAAACTCCTAACACACAACAGCACGCGCACACACACACACACACACACCACACACACACACACACTACACCCACACACACACACACACACAACACACACACACACACACCACACACACACACACAC